>NC_022014.1:68306027-68330180 GCF_000317375.1 Microtus ochrogaster
AAGGGCTAGAGCTAATGGGCCAAGCAGTGTTTAAAAGAATACAGTGTCCGTATAATTATTTTGGGGCATAAGCTAGCAGGCGGCTAGGGTGCTGGGGACACAGCCCTGCCGCTCCAATTACAACAGGACTCTAACTGATAGCGTAAGTGACTCAGTATAAGCCCATGTTTTGTTTTGTTTTGTTTTGTTTCTGTAATCAATCATCATAGATAAAGCTATAAAAAATCTTCCAAATCTGAAATTCTAGAAAAGAATTATACCTAATTAGCTGCCAAGGTGGCTCAGTGCTTAAAAGTTGAGCCTGAGGCCTAATTGGTGGAAAGGAAAAAGCAACTCTTATAGGTTGCTGGAATCCTCAAGTCTCCTCAGGTGTATGCATACAATGTGCTGGCCAGTTTGTGTTAACTTGACCAAAACTATGGTCATATGAGAGGAGGGACCCGCAGTTGAACAAATGCCTTCACAAGACCAGGCTATAAAAACATAAGGTTGTAGAACTTTTTCTTATTTAATGACAATGAGGGAGGTCTCAGCTCTTTGTGATTCCCTGGGCTTGGTCTAGGAGAAAGCAGGATGGGGAAGCCAGGGTGAGTAAACTAGTAAGCAGCCTTCCTCCATAGCCTCTGCATAGCTCCTGCCTCCAGGTTCCTGCCCTACTTGAGTTTCTGACCTTACTTCCTGGAATGATGAACAGTGATGTGGAAGAGTAACCAAAATAAACCCTTTTCTTCTCAAGTTGCTTTTGGAAATGGTATTTCATCATAGCAATAGTAACCCTAAGACACACAACCACACACGTAAGTGTTAATAGAAAAAATAACTATAACTGAAAACGCATAGTTTCATTGGAAATCCTCCAGTTTTAGTAGTGATTTCTGTAAGAACGTGCTAACTCCTGATCAGGTCATCCACATATTATTACATATAGCCACTGATCTAATGTTCTATATAAAAAACTCATTTAATTCATTAATCCTAGTTGGCTAATCATCATTGTTATTTTTGTTTCTGGGGTTTTTACTTGTTTTTGTTTTCATTTTAATCAAGAGAATAGCCTCACACTGTAGCTCAGTTAGTAGACTGTTGGTTACCAAGCATGAGGTCCTGGTTTTGATCCCCAACACTGCAGAAAATTAATTGTCTTAGTTCATGCTTATAATCCCAGCACAGGAAGGAGGCAGGAGGATCAAAAGTTCAAGACCATAATCAGTTATATACCAAAACAAAAAAAAAATGAGGATGAGGAGAGAGAAAAGGAAACTGAGATTATATATAAACCAACATGTTTTGAGTGCTCATCAGAGCAAGGCTTGTATCTACTAATCCCTTAGACGCACCTAAAATGAGAACTGGAAGGCTCTCTATCCAAAGGACTATATCATAAATGTGCCCAATTTTCTCAGCCATGTGGCCTCTGCAGCAACTTCTTCTCCTGATTTTGCACCACAAAGGGAACCACTGACAAAATGTAAATGACATCTTTACCAAAAGAGGTAGCAGGCTGGAGCTGTCCCATGGAACATAATTTGGTAACACTAATCTAAATTACAATTCTAAAGAGATGATTATCGTATTTTAAGAGTTCAAATCATATCAAATGTTTGTTATACTATCAATTTACTCTGTTAAAGTATACACACACACACTTATACAAATTTTTTATAAAATTATTCTATAACGTCTAAAGTTGTTTATCTATGAGTACTTAAGTGTTTAGGGATGTTCTAGATATGTTTTCCAATGCTTTCATTTTTAAAATTGATATTTCATTGAGCACATATAGACTGAATACTTCAATAGATTATCTATAATATATTTTGTTATGATTGAAGATATCTCATGGGTATCCATGAATCATGATAGTCTGCATACTATCTATATTATTTTAATTTTGAAGCATATGAAACTGTTTTAATTCAAAGGTACTTGGGCTGTGTAACCTTTCGCCCCTATCAGAAATTCCACAGTGGCACACACTAATCCCAGCACTCAGGAGACAGAGGGAGGTGGATCTTTGTGAGTTTGAGGAAAGCCTGTTCTAAGAAGCTAGTTCCAGGACAACCAGCACTTCATAGAGAAAACCTATTTCGAAAAACCATGAAGAAAAAAGGAAAAAAAAGATCTGAATGCTTTTTATCTGGAGTCTGGGTACTTCAAAGGAAGAAGATGTTTATAGCCTAAAAGGTGGGGGGTTCCTGTCTTCTATATTTTTCATTGAAGTTTAAAAGCTATTTTGTTTGTTGTATGGTTTTTGTTGAATTTTATGATTTAAACAAAAGTCATATGCTAAGAGGGGATCTGCTTTACTGTTTTTTTTTCCTAGAATGCACTGCTTTCTTCATCTTCAAATGTGTGTATCTACACTTCCAGATGTGACAGCCCTTTCTGCTTGTAGCTTTGGTTATGCGACTGAAGGGATGTTTCAAGTGTTGCAATTCTAGACAATCTGTTTTGATTCATTACTGCATAATGGATAGCAGTTGGAAGTTTCACATTGCCAACTCTGCTTCTGCATCCTAATCATGCTAGATATTTAGTCTGCAAAGGAGTAAAATAAAACCCATCACCAAGACTTTCCCTTCTGGATTACATAAGGATATAGACATCTCTGGTAATAAATTTACTCTGACAGCTGCTAAAAGATTTACCAAGCTTGACAATATAAGCAAAAGAAAAGAAAGGAGGGGGGAACTAAGGTTGATTATTTCTCCAAAACATTTATCTTTGAGGGACACATAAAAAATATAGTACATTTAAGTATGCATACGAGCAGGCATACGAAAACACTATTTTGACTGTCACTTTGGGGTCTGTCTTGTACGGTATGTTGTTAGCACACTTCCCATTTTTCATGAGGAGAATAAATGATTTGAAAATGCATTAGCTGCATTTGGAATACAAAGTCAGTCTCTGCTAGCTCTCTATGGGGAGAAATGAAAGTTCCCATGGAGAAGAACAAAGCAGAAGCAACCCCTCTGGCAGTGATGTTTAGAGTCAATCTGGTGAGGGTGATGCCATCAGCAAAAGAGAAATGCTAAGTAGCTCTCTAGTGTTTCAAACAGATTAGCTCTCACCGTTACCGGGCAGATGGGAATCTGTCCTGCTTGCAGTCTTAATGCTTCCCTGGTGTTAATGATGTTCTGAAGGGGTCTGGAAATGGAAATAAATGGATGGCTTGGTAGCTGCCTGGAGCTTCCTTAAGTGCTGGGCCTGCAGGGTATCAATTGTTTATTTGGTGGCTTTCAAGTTATAGAGGTGCATTGATTGGCCTAAACACTGTAGTGTATTACTGTTTCTTATCTCCACCCAAGACTACTTGCCTCATCTCATTGAGAAGAAGATGACCTACTTTATTACAGAGAACATAGCTTTGCAGTGGGCTTGAAATATGATTGACTGAACGATATTGATTTTTTTTTCACTAAACTATGTTTCAGAATTACTTTTGAGCTGATTCTGGTCTCCGTCGCTTTGCGGGAATGAGTTGGGAAGAAAGCATTTAGTAAGAGAGGCATGGTGCTTTGGGCTTCTGGTTCTTTTTGGAGTAGCTCCCCAGTTAGCATCAACACAGCATTATATTCTCCTTTCTTCCTAATTTCTTCTTCTTTTTCTTTTTCATTTTATTTTCCCTTTCTTCCTTTGCTATTTCTGCCATTCTTCCTGTTTGTCCTTCTTCTTTTTGACCTCCTCTATCAATATTAATATCTCCTTTGTTAAACTGATATCCAATGTGTTTGGAGAGGCAGCATTAGTGATAAAGTATTATTGAACAACAAATGGAACATAGAGGCCAGATAATGGTAAAGAATGCAGATGCCGGGAAGTCTGCTGTGAAACCATCTCTCCTAGAAATGGCTGCATAAACAAGAAAAAACAACAGCAATACTAGTGGATAAATTCATATGGATAGGAGATTTCACAGTGTCCCACCCCTAGACATAAAACTACAGGCAACTAGTGACTACTGAGAGGAGATTTAGCTTTAAAATCATATAGAAATGAATCAAAAAACAAACTCATTAGAGTTTGTGTAGCTGTACACACACACATACACACACACAATCACGTCCGTAACAATAAAGAAAAAGAGGCTATCAAGTTGAGAATGTAGAAATATGGGAGCCTTCAAAGAAGGGTTGATGGAAGTGGCTGGGGGGAAAATAGAGGGGAGAAACTGATGTATTCTATTCCAATTAAAATCGTTAATAAAATGAATGCAGAACACAGGTCGCCTTTCATTATCGTCATGTCACAATGCCTTCCTACCAATGCTAGAGTCAGAATTCATGTATCCTTCCTTTAGAATATTGTTTTATTTACCTTTGCATGTCTGTCACCAAAATGCTTTATAGAAGTAACTTAAGGAAGCATTTATTTGGACTTTTAGCTTCATAGGGTTCAGTCCATGATTTCTTACCTTCATGTGTTTGGGAAGAACATCATGGCTGGGGAAGTATCTGGCAGATGATAGGTGTGTGTTTCCTTACAGATAGAAAGTTCAGAGTGACAAAATGTGGCTAGGGATACTTGATCCCTAAGACTCTGTTTCATGTGTCCTACTGCCTCCAGCTAGGCTCCACCTCCTACAGTTTTCCATAATATGACTAGCAGCGAGGGAGCAAGTTTCTAAACCTTGAGGATGTAGGAAACATGTCACATTAAAATCATAACATCATTGGGAGGGGCAAATACTCACTGATCCCACATTTATCTCATGTCTGTAATTTTATTTTGTTCTTCCACAACTGTCCACATCATCTTCAGTTTAAAGCCTTCTCTCTGACATTCTTTACTAATCACATTGTCCTTTTGGTTCAACAGTAAAAAACCTCAAGTATAATGTGTGCGATTTTTATAAGTCAAATTAGCAATTTTAAAATACTGTATGTGGATATCTAACTATGACACATGCTTTTTATTTTCCATACTTACTTATAAATAAATAAACTCTCGTTTTTCAAACATTGGTAACCGAATCCTCCATTATTTGATAAATATACAGGCATGTCACAAACAGATAAAAATGTGGTTATTTATCAATCTTCATTTAAATTTAATATACTTTTTGTTTATTTCTCTTAAGGGATTAGGGAAGTTAACCAATTTTTAGTTGCCTGGTCCCGATATTGTATCTCAACAAAATTATGCTTCTGGTTGCGATGACTCAGTAGGTAAAATGTCAGTTCCATATCCATTAGGAATATTGCAAGTTCAGCTTTGTGCAGATACCAACAGCAGCTGTGATCTTATGAGTGCAATATCTAGATCATATGCAGCACATGTTTTGCTTTGTGATCATGTATAACAGTGCTAATAAAAGTTGAGCATCTGAATACCTCTTATTCATATTATTTTGAGACATCATATGTCAAAACAAGTAATTAAAGAGTTATCTCTTAAGAGTTATTGCTTTCCCCTCCTCCACTTCTCTGATAAGGTCAAAAGCTGCACTAATATATGGATACAGAAAGACAAATTTAGATAGCAGTTGAGTTCTAGGTATGCTGAGTAGAATAATCATAACAGGTTCACCAATGGGGCCCATGAGTTTCTCAACCATGTAATCTGAGCTTGATCTACAGTATGAAGCATATATTTCCTTCCATGGAGCAAACTTTTTTTAAAAAAGAAAGTATTGGTTATCACCATAACACTTGTGCTTGTATTGAGTCCATAGGCTTATCTTCTCATGATAGTTATTATTTTCACTCATGGATTTTATAGCTAGTTAAGACTGTTGATGGCTATTCTCTCCCCCAAGTTTGTCCAGCACCTTCTGGTTCAATGAAAATTAGCCATCAAGGAAAACATTCCTAATCATTATCAACTTGATTTCTCCACATCCTGTGACCAAAGTATGTGGTGCCTAGAGCAGCATTATTTTTAACAACCAAGCCCTGTCAGGCATCCAAGATCAGTGGCAATGGGTCATTGCTTCAGAGGGAATCTCTGGAATGCTGCTGACCAACAACTGGAAGAGAAGTACCCGACAACTGGCACTGTACACCCAGCTTCACACAGGGGCTAGTGATATAAATTTAGGTCTTTGTGCTTGTATACCCTGTATTTTACCTGTTGATATTGACAGAGGTTTCTGTCCCTCCTGGTCATACAGCTTTTCAGTTTCAAAGAAACACACAGAGGCCTACATCAATTATAAACTGATTGGCCTATTAGCTCAGGCTTTTTATTAACAAACTCTTACATCTTAATTTAACCCATAATTTTTGTCTGTGTTAGCCATATGGCTTGGTGCTTTTTGTCATTGAGGAATTCTCATCTTGCTTCCTCTGTGTCTGGATGATGATTAAAGACTAAACTTTTCTCTTCCCAGAATTCCCCTATTCTGGTCACCCCACCTATACTTCCTACCTGGCTACTGGCCAATCAATGTTTTATTAAAGACAAGTGACAAAACTTTACAAGGTACAAGACCATTGTCCCACAGTAAGTTGAGGCATCTTGGCAGTATCAACATGTTTATGAAAATATGAACCCAGTGAGGGTTGAGATTATGTCTTTCAGTCCATTGCCACATAATTAACAGATATACAAATACCCAATGGTTTATATTTACTGTGTAAATACTTTTATTTTGAAAACTAAAGTCACTGAGTTGGCAATACACAGCTGTTATTTTAAAACTCAGAAAACAGAGACACAGGTTCACAAATTTGTGATGCCTACCTCAGCTATTTGGTGAGTTTAAGGCCAGTCTAGGTAACAGGGTGAGCTCTCAACATAGAATAATAATGAAAATAGGACTGATAGCGTAGGTTAGTGACCCAGCATTTGCTCAACATGCACAAGTCTCTGGGTTCCATCTCCTGTACCTGTAAATAAATAGAATCAAACCTAAGTGTGACAATGAAAGGTTATTGTCATAGAAGCCACACAAAACTTTAGATTGAGAAGACTGTAAATAATTTAGCACAAGGGAAATTCTTATTTAATGTATATTATATTACCATATATATTATTTAAAACAGAAAGCATCATGGACTTAAACTGGTATTTAAAATCATTAATGACCTTTGTCCTCCATCAAAGCCTGTGTAGCATCTTCTGGTATTATGGAAGTCAGCCATAGTAAGAAACATTCACTGTCAGTACCCACTGGGTTTCTCCTTATCCTATGACCAAAGTGTGGCATATGCATTAACAGTCTTACAAACAAGCTCTTATATTAAATGCATAGGATTCTGGTTTGGGAAGGTTTTTACATTTCATAGATTCCAGACTTTTAGTAGCTAGTTTCCTATGAATGTGCATCACTATCCTACATAACCTCTAGTCTGTAGAACTGATGCTTGTACCATTAAGAGTGCCCAGAGGTTCCTCACAAAAGTGCAACTAGATTTACACAATATCCCCAGTCTGACCAGTAAGAAGTGGGGAAGCCACTGAAGAGGCTGCTTATCATGGTAAAAGCAAGTTACAGTTCAGAAGAGCCTAGGTCATCTGTAAGGAAACCACAACCAAGAAATGACAGATGAGATGTGAAGTGTACCAAACATGTTAGTATTAATGACTAGCTGGTTGAAAACAGTCATTCAGACCAATACTTGCATAAATCAGCTATGAATACAGTGGCTATTTTACTGTAGAGAGTCAGGGTAGGATAGATCTGTGTTGAAGAAAAAGTAATAGTAATCCATAAATACCATGAAGTCACTCTATGAAGAAATGTATACTTGTGTATCAAATAATTATTCATTGACTTTAATGTATATGTAAGAAATTGTTCTGGGAGTTATGAAGAATTCCTTATGAAATGCGACCTTTAAAGTGGGAAATAGGAAAGTTCATAGGAGAATGGCATTCAAATTAATTTGAAATTTATAGGTAGATTTTTTTTTCTTTCTACCTACTATGAGAAGATTTTAGCTATGGCAAGCTCAGCAATATATTACCAAGAAAAATCCCCTTTTTAGGTGTCCTAATCTATATACAAGAAAGAAAAAGTGCAAAGTCAGGAAACAGTGGGTCAGTAATTAAAATTCTCACAAAAGGAAATCTAAGAAAAAGGGGTCACATGCAAACCAATATCAATGTATGATTCACAAGAAATTTACAATGCATTGGCCAGAGCAGGGGCTGAGGATGGACTCTACCAGGGCTCTTTCTGAGTAAAATGTTATTGAAGAGTTGTCTTCATTCTTGATGGAGTTCACACTGCTGTGTTCCTCTCCCTACTAATGTCATCCAGCTCCCTCAGGGCTTGCTCTGCTGTGGTTGCAGTGCTGAGCTCATAGGGAGCAGATTGCTTTCCATAGAGGAAACTAGATAGTGTCTCTCTGTGACAGTAGCTCAAACAGCGGCTCCATGGGAAGGGATTCCACCCCAAGCACTTGAAGGTTAGGCAAGTGCCAGACAAAAGCCCAAGAAATCCCAAGCACTTGGCTCTACAAAAGATTAAGACAGTAGGAGATTCAAATAATGAAAGCCCTGAAGAACCCTTTTGAAAATTAGAGGAAGCTAAAAGTGAAACTAAAAAATAACATCTTTTTAAAGGGGGATAAAAAAAGAATAGGTTCAATAAATTTCTATGACCTCTTACTGAATTGTAAACATTTGAGATGATGAGTAAAGAGAGGAGGGAACAGTGCAGACAAAGATATATTAGGTAGTGTCTGCAACTGTGCAGGGTTTGCCAATCCAAATTACAGTGGAGACCAGACTAGTAAACCAGCTCAATTGCTTTGGGGACTCCCTGGAGTGTGAAAAGAGTCAGGGGAGAATAAGGAAGATTACCTGTGTTACGAGGGAAAAAAAGAAGAGAGCAAATTAAATCTCTGAGTTTGCTTTTCTCGGTCTGGAATTAGTGTACTCAAACACTGCAGAAGAGATTCCACATGATGCCTATAAACCCAAGATGTGGGTGAAAAATCAGGGTGACCATGCCCAAACATGGGCACTAACGCCCACTATTTGCAAAGATCTTTCCTCAATTTCCAGCTTGCTAGGGCTATGAAAGTCTAGCTGGTCACATTCTGGTCCCGTGAGTCAGTGGATAGAAGAGCAGAATATTCTCACTCACCCCATAATAGGACTTCTGTCTTGGTGTTTTCTTCAGGCTTATTTTGCTCCTCTTCTCTCCCAGGCAGCTGCACAGGCATGTCACAACCAGATAATAAAAACGTGTTCCGTTTCTATTTTTTTTCCTCATTCAAAGCTCAAGCTTCCTCTCATGGAACCGAACCAAATACCTTCTTTATTTTTGAGGCAAGATTTCCCTTTGCAATACAAGCTGACCTCGATCCTGTGACCCTCCCTCCCCTGGAACTTGGCCGTGATTATAGATGTATATCACACACTGGCTCCTAACAAAATATCTTTCAAAGCCTTCATTGCTCCCTCTCCCTCCCTTTGCCACTGTCTTGGGACTTGATTTAAGCAAGTCCTGAATAACATTGAAGTAAAAGCTGAATTCTTTTCTTTAATTAAACACTGAGTCTGAGAGACTTTGAAATTATTTCATACAAATTCAATATAGAGGGAATTAATATAGCAAGAATGTACATATGATGCAAAGATGGGAGACCACTGAGAGACAGGAAAGCAGAGAAGAAGGGAAACTAAAAGGGAGAGAAATGGCTATTGTGTTAGCATGAAGCCATTTTGTACTATTTCTAAATTATTCTGTGACAGTTTTCATGTCTTGATCCTCAGTTGCATGTCATTTCATACGTTTTTGTTCCTCAATACCAAATGAACACTCATTATAGGTATGAGATTAAAAAGAGCTAGCTTCCAGCTGGAGAGATGGCTCAGTGCGTAAGGTTTCGCTCTGTAACCTTGAGAACCTGCTTTCAAACCCTCAGTTCCCACCTCAATATCTGTATATGACTGTTAGTGCTTGTTATGCAATCAATGGCAGGCAGAAACCGTCCAAGAGCTCAATGGCCTGCCTGTCTAGACAAAATGGCCATCTTCTTATTCATTGACAGACCATATCTCAAGGAGTAAGTTAGGGAGTGAAAATGGAAGACATCTTATATTTTCCTCTGGCCTTTACATGGGCATGCATGGGTACAACTCACACACATTCAAGCACACACATGCACACGCACATATGTACACACACACACACACACACACACACACACACTGACTACTTTATTCCAGTTCTTAGAGATCAGTTTCTTACTTGCTAAGGAGTACATTATCATGTCTCTTGATCATAGAGCAGGTGAAGAGCCATTTTAAACCTTCTGGAATTTGGAATCTGCCTGCTATATTGTCTCTGAATCTGAATCTCCAAATGAAGCACTAGTGATGAAAATTAAGGAGGAAACTCATTCTCGAGAAAATGAAGGATCACGGGTGCTGGGGAAGAATTAAATCCCAAAGGGAATGGTACCAATGCACGTCTGGGAGAGGTGACCTTGAACTGGTACAAAGCTTGGTGAGATACACTACAGCTAAGCTCTGTTTGACAATGGGAGCAGAACAACCTTGGAGTTTTGCTAGTAATTCCTGACAGTGTTCCAGACTTAAATTTCAACATGGGTTTTGTTTTAATCACTCTGCATGGAATTCTAATTCCTAACAAAGGGAAGTGAGTTAGTGGTGGCCTTAGATTTTATGAATAACTACTCAATCTTTTATATTCATATCAGATTGATGTAAATCTATTGTCTTTTACTTTAGATTTTGATTCTAAAATATCCTATTTCTTTTCAGTTAAAAGTTTGTATCACTTGACCAAATGTATATTTGAATGCTTTTTTCTGTATATTATGATAATCCCATTGACACCTCCCATTTCTTAATCTTTCTTCTCATTTAAGTATGGCCACATTTGAATATTTAGCTCCATGGAAAGCATATGACATCCTTCGTACTTAAATAACATTACCTAAAGCATGACAAAACTGAGGTGTGTTGTAGTGTAGTACTTGGCTTTTCAAGGATCAATAAAAATTAACTGGATATATTAGTAATGATTCACCTTAGATTCATATGATAGCATGTGTCTCTAGTTATATCACTTCAAATTATAACTGTCTCTATTGTGAGGACTAGGTATCCTGTAAATGAAGAGGTAATCAAATCAAAGTACTAACTAGTGAAAGGGAATTTCAAGGGGAAACACATTATAATGACTATAATATAGGATCAAAGGAATAGAACAGAAAACTAATGAAAAGCATTTGTAAATAGTGTAGCACATCACAACTCAGAGTACTAAGTTTTGTTTCCCTAAAATCATGTATGATTTATAGTTTTCCTTTTTAATTAAATTGAGTTGTGGCTAGGGTTTGTACAATGTGAACTTGGTGCTGTATATTATATTCATAAGACTTGCACAGATTCCATCAACAGCCAGGTGTTTTGTGGCACCTTTTCAAACTTGTCCCTGGCACATGTGTGTTTGTGTGTGTGTATTTATTTGAGATTAAAAAAAAAACCTTGTCATTTCTTATCCACTTGACACCTACCTTTAATCCCAGCTCTCTAGAGGCAGAGGCAGAAGAAACATTGTGAGTTCAAGGCCATCTTGGTCTACAGAGAGAGTTCCAGGACAGCCACAGCTGCACAGAGAAACCCTTTCTCCAAACAACAACAGCAGAACAAAACACCTTGGCATTTCTTGAGTCCCCATTGCTTTTCTAACTTAAGGCTGTCATGTAAGCTTCTGTCAACTAACTGTTCAAGTTCTATTAAAAAAAAAAAAAAAAAAACAGCAGTTGTAGCGAAAATTTCAAACTCACCCCATTTGTGTTTTAATCACGCTTGGTCTTTCCCACAGATCTGATTCCTGCTTGATGTGGGATTCCCCTCTATATGCTGTGCACATCGTTGGTTAATAAAGGAACTGAACTTCTTTGGGCCTATAGCAGAGCTATAGGGGAATGTAGATAGGCTGGGAAAAATAAACTGAATCCTGCGTGAAAGGAGGCAGTGTCAGAGAGAAGCCATGTAGCCCTGTCAGAGACAAACACCAGAACTTTACCTGGTAAGCCTCAGCCACGTGGTGATACACAGATTAATAGAAATGGGTTAAATTAATATCTAAGAGTTAGCCAATAAGAAGCTAGAGCTATGGACCAAGTAGTGATTTAATTAATACAGTTTTTGCGTGATTATTTTGGTTCTGGGTGGCCAGGATGAATAAGCAGCCTCCTTGCAACACCTGCTTACCATTTAGCAAGAAATAGCCAGTCATCCAGGCTACTGCTGTCTGTTTCTCTGGTGCGCAGGCATACCAGGTGTGTTCCTCTTTGCAATTACAGCAGGTTGGTCTACCGACACACGATAGTGAAGTGTTTACATTCTGACAGGGAGTCCTGCCATCACTCTCAAAATTACAGGCCCTCAATTTCCTGAATGCCTTGCTATAGAAAATCTGCAGAGTTAAAGACTAGGAAAAGGACAACATAGAGCGTAACAGCAGATACCTGATTTCATAGCATTGTACCATAGTGGAAACATCAATCCTGTTTCCTAGGGAAACCACAGAAAGTCCTGACCAAAACATTGTCTCCCATTCAAATGCCAAGTCGGCTTACAAACTGTCCTGGAAATCTCAATCTAACACTAAAGGTTTTTTCCGGAAGTTCAGTCTTATATCTCTGCCAGGCTAGAGACTGTGAGAAAAAAGGTTATGGGTGACAAAGGAGCATACTGGGAGGAGCCAACACTGGTAGTGTAGGAGGAGAGTTGGAAGAAAGGGATGAACGGACATACTTCGCCATTTAACAGATAGTTCTTAAGCATCAGGCTTTGTGTTATAGACCAAGTGTTATTACTAAGGCCTCCATTAAACACACACTCAGCCATGCCTGGTAACTCTGTTAATATCATGCTTTAAAAAAAAATATCATGTCTACTGTTTCCCCCTGTTCTTCACACAGGCCTCTTCCAAGCGTCACAGTTTCAAATTCTCCATGGCAGAGAGCTCCAGCTTAGGCTTTTTATCCTGGGATCTAGATTTAATTTAGATCAGCATTTCAGCATCATGGAGAGCAGAATTAAGCAGTGCTCCCATCCTTCTCAGCACCAACCCTGCACTACCTTTCTGCTCCAGAAAATGACTGAAGACTTCACTCTGTTCTCACCCCACCCCAGACTGAACTGTTCAGTGACTTTGACAGGAAATGTCAGATTCCTGAGTTTCCTCTCATTGGTTCCTGCTCTATTAGTCCTTGATCAATAGACCCACCTGTAGAACACCTGTTCTCCTCCCCGCTCTCGAAGTCTGCTGTGGCTGCTTCAATTTTCTTCCAGGCTGCTGTAATATCGTTTCACTTATCATTTCTCACAGTCCATCTGTTAAAATGCTGCAAGTTGGTGTGCTCATATGTGTATCTGATCAGCTCACTCCCCAAACTTAATAAAACCCCAGCGGCAGCTAAGGCAATTAGATGAATGGCAAACTTTCACAACAGCAGTAGAATCCCATCCCAGAATGAAGTTCCCACAATCACGAGGATGCAGGTTTCATCTGAGGAGGAGTTTATCTACTAATCTGGTTCCAGAAAAGTAGTGACAATTCTTTTTTTTTTTTTTTTTTAGTTTTTCGAGACAGGGTTTCTCTGTAGCTTTGGAGCCTGTCCTGGAACTAGCTCTTGTAGACCAGGCTGGCCTCGAACTCACAGAGATCTGCCTGCCTCTGCCTCCCGAGTGCTGGGATTAAAGGCGTGCGCCACCACCGCCCGGCTCCGTAGTGACAATTCTTGATTTTTAACACAAAGCTGAAGTTTAGGAACTGTTTGTTAAGTGAATCACTATGTTTGTCTCTACCCTTCCGTTCCTTTCCTATACCCCCAATGCTCCAAGTATGCCTTCTTGTCACTACAACCTGGTTTCTGATAAGGTGAAGCTCACTCCACGTTTAGATGTTACCAATTTCTGTTATTTTTTTCTACATTTTAAAATCATTTAATTATTTACATATCACGTACATGTATTTGTATGTTGGAGGGGGACATGCACATACCACATCATGCATGTAGAGATTCTTCTGCTTTTACATGCGCCTTGAGGATCATCAGAGTTACACTAAAAGGATCTCTACGCATTGAGTGACCTGGCCTGTCTCAGTTTACCTATCTTTTGGGAAGGTATTTAAAAATATTTATGCTAACACTATAAGCTCTCTACAGCAATTACTAGAATATATTATTACATAATTTTACTTTAAAATTTTGTGTGTATAGCTCGTTTTCCTGCATGTATATTGTATACTACTTGCATATCAGGTATCTGCAAAGGCCAGAAAAGGATATTGATCCTGTGGAGCTGAAGTTACAGTTAGTTATTAGCTACCATATGTGTGCTAGAAATTAAACCCAGATCTTCTGGATGAGCAGCCAATGCCCTCAAACACTGAGACATTTCTCCAACACCTTATCTAATAGTTAATGCTAATGTCATTTGTACATTTAGAGGCTTTGTCATATCTTGGTCAACCCACAAATGCTAATCAAAACCTAAGTATACACATTATTTAACATGTACTTACTAAATGAAAGAATAAACATGCATATAGGTGGTTTCTAAGGTCAGTTGCAATTGAAAGTCAAATATTTTAAAACAATATAACAGGTTTTTAAAGATTATTTAAGGAAATCTTTTTAAGAATATTTGAAGAAAACACAAAATATAATTTAAAAATTGAAACTATGGAATTTTCAAAAAGTCATATTCTATTTTTTTTAACTATAGGGTGCCTGCCATACAGTAAATCAAGATGAAGGCCAAATTTAGTGTCAACATTCAAAATGATTCCAGGTAAATATATATACAGGTTCCAAAAGATGTACTATAAATGACATGTATAGTGGTTGAAGAATATTCTTTAAAGCGAGAAGAAAAAAGCAATTCTGATCCTACTGAATACAGATCAATCCTAAATACAGTTTTGCTGAAAGGATAAAATGCAGAATTACACATTCCACTGACCACCTGTTACTTTCCTGAAAATGATTCTCTGGGGAAACGTATGCATTATTCTAAATGAAGCTTTATAAATATGGCTCTAATCTGAACTACAGGATAGGTAGAAGAAATAACGTTAGCAATCCACAAGATAAAAGTCCTGGAGCTTTCTATCTTCTAGGTGTGTAGATGTAGCTACTTAGCTTTGGCTTCAGAAGACAACAGGGTACTCTGTCATTCCTTCAGGCAATGCAGAAGGCTAATAAATAGGATAAAAGTCTATAAACTTTCATTTCCCAGACAATACAGGTTCTCATGCCTCCCCTTTCAAAGATGTTTTCACTAAATGTTTTAAACACACCTGAGAGGTTTTATGTTTTCCTACTAGAAAATCTGGAAAATGGTGAATAGTGTCTTGGAATTGACTATGGATGGGTACCGGTGTACTTACAACATAGGTATTAGCTTCCAAGAAACAGAAGGCAGAATTTTAATGTGGTCCCCAAAGAAAGGCTTCTAATAGTGAGATAATTAATATAGGATTTATATTAATTCTTTTCTCTTTAATTTCTTTCTTTACTTGTGTGACTTTTTATTCTATCTGTTCAAGAATTACTTCAATCTTGTCTTAGTTAGTAAATAATATACTTATAACATGCTCACTAACACACACAGATACACACACACACACATACACACACACTAAATCTGTATTTTTTATGTTTGTCTTTATCTGAGGGTGCCTTAAAGATTCTCCTTAACTATCCATAAAATCCTTCATGTCCTGGCAGTACTCAACTGACCAATGAATTTACACGAGAAATCTTCCTTAAGAGAAATCTTTCTTGTTATCATCATTCTTTGATTTTGGGTACAGAGTTCAGGAGACACAACTCTTCAACCAGTCCTAACAACCCTAAAGTCATCCTGATCTACACAATGCAGATCACTGAGAAGACAGCATCAGACAGAGGCCCCTTTACCTTCTCTGCTTGCTTCTTGGATGCTTTTCCCCTGTGTCTTCCTATTAATAAACTCCCCCACTGCCATAGATGGAATTAAAAGCTGCCATTCAGCTTAAAATGTTTTTGACAAATTTGGAAGAAGTGTCCCTCTGAGACAATCAACTTTGTCTTTCAGATCCCCAGAAACAGTTTAGAAGAAGCAGCATGTAGGAGATTGTAATGGCCTGATCCACTCTTACATCATCACAGATGTTTGCAGATAATGGGATTGTGTGTCCCATGCCAAACACTCCTATGTGGCTGCTAAATGTTTTTTTTTAATCTATAAATTATAACTAACATATTTGGTTTGCATTTTCAGAAACAAATTTCATCCCAAAAGAACACCTTGAGAAAATATCCTGGCAAATAAAATAAATTATTTTTTAAATAGATCATTTTAATATTTTAAATGGTGTGATTACATTCAGTTTTTCATATTTTCATATTACAATAATTAGTAATTGACAAACAAGGCAACATTTGATTTAAATAAAAATTAGGCTTAACTACCTAATAGAGTCCAATAGAGTGTCATTTTCAAATGTATTCTAATGATGGCAGAGTTAGATGATATAAAGTTAATTGGCTTATATAATAGGAAAATAATAGTAAGTGGAGAAGTCTCCAGTAAATCCAAGGCCTTAATTTGACAGTGCCAAGATACTTTCTCAAATGGCGATACAATTCTTTGAAATTGTATGCTTCATACTATATCTATTTAAGGAATTAGATACATATTCTGAGTTTTTTCTCATTCAAATCCTCTTAAAGCCTCCAGTTTCACTTGTTTAATGAAAACAAGAGATCAGTTTTCTCAGTTTGATGCTGTAAAATTGAAGGGGAAAGGATACCCTATGAGCCACCAATTCTATCTCCTTTCTGAGGGAGTCTGTTTGTGGTCAAAACCTTGTGTGAAGTTAGCATTAGCTCTGTAATAGTGTCTTTCTTTTTTTAAGTACTTCACAGATTGCACGGAATTTCACAAAAAAAAATAATTTCTTTATTTTTAAACACTTTTGGAATGTTGGTGGCAAATTATACCATAAAATTGTCATCAAGAAACTGCTGCATGTGAATAAGACACAACTAGAATACTAGAGCGATAGCTAGACAGTTTAAAAACTGTGTGTACACCTAAAAATTGACTCAACAACTAAATATAACTTCACTCAAGAAAGTAAATTTTATTTTTCCTCCAGAGTATGATTTTATATGGGAGCTAATATTTCTGATTTCATGTGTTGGTCACAGCTGTCTAACTATAATTGCTGTTTGTCTCTTGTTCAAATCTATAAAAGGGAAGAGAATTGGTGAAGCAATAGTAGTCATGCACCCTGAATAGCCGTGGCTCAAGGCTGTGAAGCTCAGCAGAAAGGAGAGTAAGGGAGATGACAAATCATAACACAGTTGCCCGGGCTTTCTGGATGTTCTTTTTGAATGCATGATTTTTATATAAGAATAAAAGTAGAAACTAAAAGTGGTTTAACTTAAACATGGAGCCACATGTGTTAAGTTCCTAATCAGCAGAACTAATATAAAATTTCTAAATATATATATATATATATATATGGCTCCCCTGGGGAGAATAGAGAAAGTTGGCATGAAGGCACATGAGATGGCTACCATGGATATGGACTTGTTTTATTTTATTAGGAGATGCAGTTAGCATGGGTATTCAATTGTCAAAACTCACCTAATTGTACATTTAAGGACTTTTAAATGATTAAATTTTTAAATTTGATTTAAGCAGAGAGGAAAAACTTTAAAGCATTGTGAAAATATATTTTGCTTTTCACAGTGGTATGTGGTAACAATTCCAAACTAATTTTCTTGTATTCTAGACTTGACGTGGGATACTTAAAACAATGTGAGTCCCTTGGAATGGAAGATGAAACCAAACTCGGGTAAAGAAATTGAAGTGTATCCTGTAGCACGCGCAAACACATGTGCAAATACATGAACACACATACATATATGTCCAGTCAAATACCAGTGAATATAAATTATATAGACAATCATAGCTATATTTGACAAGGGGGCCTAAAAACATTGGCATCTGAGAATCAACGAATGTACCTAATTTCCAATTCTTATTTTCTGAATATCATTCTGCAAGAAAAGAAATAAACGCTTCTGTGTTTACCCATCTTGGAATGTTTTGCTGTGCCAAAAAGTTTAAAATGTAGACACAAAACTAGTATAACAGAAAAGAAAAAGGAAATTCTGAGCATGCTGTGACACCTAAAGTGTAGAAGATCCCAAGGAAAGAAAAGCCTCATAAAAAAAAATAGATCGCTTAAGTAGATGTATAAACCTGACAGCTAAGTAGTTAACTTTATACACACAGAGTAGCTCTCTGCCTGAGTCAGTAAAGCCTGCTTTGGCAGTGGAGAGTGGTGAAAGCAGTGTCTTAGAATCAGTCACAGCGCTGAGATTAAGTATCTGTTGAGTGAGAAATCGGTGTCACGCCCTTGAAGACTCGGTTAACACTGTAAACGAGTAAGCAGAAGAACTGTGGAAGTGGGATGGGGAGGAGTGTTGTTAAACTGTCTCTGGTACACATCTCCCCCTTGCAGTAATGAACACACAGCAGCCCTGACGATCTGCACAAGACATGCACACAGTAAAAGGGTGGAAACTTAGGAAAAGAGAACATGAACTTCTCAATGTGTGCAGGAGAGAAGCTAGTTGGAAAAAATAACAGGTACTGGATGAGATGGGGGTGGAGTAGGATAGTATTGTGGCTGAGAATGATTACTGTGCACTGGAAACAAGTGTAAAATTGTCAAATAATGCAAGCACCGAGCTTCAAAGGCTTTAAGCTTGTTAGTTCTAGAAAAGTACGCAGCTTGTTTGTTTTAGCAAAGTTAGTTCTAGAAAAGAGGGCTCAGGGAATATCCCAGGAGAACAGAAAGATTGAAAGAACCAGACTACCATGGAGGATGCATGAAACAATCTCTACTAAAAATGGCTACGTAAACATCAGTGGAATAGTAGACATAGTACCCTGGAAGGAGAGAAATGGTGTGGGCTCACAACCCCAGACACAGAACTGTAGGGAACTGTTGACTGCAGGATGATGGAGAATTAGCCTCTCCCAAAGAGGAACCCCCTCAACAGTTGTCCAATGAAGAATGGTCAGTCCTAAGACCATGTACACACAAATAACAAAAATGTACTATATATATATATATATATATATATATATATATATATATATATGTGTGTGTGTGTGTGTGTATATATATATATAGTGCAAATTTTAACGTGTGTGTGTGTGTGTGTGTGTGTGTGTGTGTGTGTGTGCTGGGACTCATGTGACTTTTTTGAGGGACAAGGCATGAGAATACCATAAACAAATTCTTCTTGTGGCAAGGCCCTGGAGAATCTCACCCATTTTGGCAAGGCCAATGAATAGGTTGCTGCATGGTTCTCATTATGACCCCAGGAGCAAATGTGCTACCTGCTCTCCTTGCCTTTTTTTTTATATAAATACAAACCATATAGCTGGTTGCCTCTAGGTTCACTTTATCAGACAATGGATAAAAAAGCTATTACAAAAGGAAAACCTCCCCCTCTCCTTTGTGTGAGCCAGAAGGGATATTGTTAAAAATATGCAATGGGGTACTTCACCCTCTCTGAGGAGGGGACGGTGTTGGAGTGGGGGAAAGGTGGGAAGAGTGGGAGGAGGGTAGGGAGAACGAACTGGGATTGGTATGTACAATAAAAAAAAAGAACCGTTTAAAAATAAAGGAAAAAAATACAATAGATCTAATTCTGTCCCTAAAGCCTTTGATGTTTCAAGTGTGACCATGCATTCAGGTTTCTTAAGAACAGGATGCTGCCTTTCCAATGTACCCTGTGAGGAGCCTGAAGGAGTCACAATAGTTCCTGATAATATTACAAATTTGCATAACTCTTTTGGAGAGAATGATTTTAACCACAAGAGTCTAGGAGAAATGCTAATAGCAGATCATGTCAGGCATTAATGGGAACAGTCTAGAAACAGGGAATGAAGCAGAATCATAGAAACCCATAATGCCCTCCATTTTTAACAGCTGTGCCAGTACTGTAGGTAGTTGAGAGGAAGGGAACATGAGAAAAAGGGAAAAGCAGTGCCAACTATTGAGAGTAAGCTTTTAAGTTATGTTGCTCACAGGATGATAGGGACAAACCTGGTATAGTCCCCATAGGAAATAGAGTAGTACACAATAAAGAATAAATTGATCCAGCTTCAGCTGGTGAGTCAATTCTGTGAACTTAGACTTTATCAGAGCTAAACATTAACAACTGGAGGCAAACTGTGTCTCACCATGCATGACTCTGTAACAGCAAATGCTGCCATCTGGGCAAACTGTCCTTACCTACAAGTGGTCCTAGTTAGCATACTTCCTTGGATGTTTGCAAGACTGCTTATGATTTAACATTAGAGCCACGAATCAAGTAGGTAATGGTTACTGGTGGGAAATTTGGGGGAACAGAGGAGAATGAGGTAAAGTAACAAACTGGCAATTATTGTAACCATTATTAAATATATAAGGAAACAAATTTGATTGTAGAACTGTCCATGCAAAGTATTGGAACTGTATAAAAAAAAACACCCCAGGTTATCCGGGGCTGCTTATTTGGAACAGGTGGTCATAGTTTCTTCACTGTGCCGACTTCACGCTTCCGTCCCAGGTTATCGAACCCGTTTGGAATTAGGCTTCCAGCACACATGTGCACATGCTTGCATGCGTGCGTGTGTGTGTGTGCGTGCGTGCTTGCGTGCGTGTGTGTGTGTGTGTGTAACAATATCAAACAAAAAGAGGCTATCAGTTTGAGAGGGACATTGTGGAAGGAAAGACCATGGGAGGAAAGAGAAGGAGAAAAGCAACTATATTTCAATTACAATCATGTCTAAAAGCAATAAAGATAAGTTAGATTCACTTAGTAATTAGAGAAATCATAAGTCTATACTCACAAAATAAATGTATATTGGGTGAAGGACCATGATCTTATAGAAAAGTGAAATGGAATTTTTTAATTTTGGGTTTTTGAATAACAATTTTTGTTTAATTTGTGACAGAATTACTCTGTGTATCAGCCCTGATTGTCCTGTAACTTACTTTGTAGACCACGCTGGTCTTGAACTCACAGAAATCCACCCACCTCTGTCTCCCAAGTGCTGAGAATAAAGGCATGTGCCACCACTGCCCAGCTGAATAGCAACTTTAATCAATGGATGTTAAGATGATAATTTTACTAAGACATGGGTACTTTTGATTCTATTTTGTCCTCTTAGACATCTTGTTTGCAAAAGCAAGTATGAGTTTTCCATTGAAAAAAATCTGGGATGGACTGCTTAACTGAAGAGAACAGAATTAATATCACCTAATTTGATCATGTAACAAACAGAAAAAAAATGTTTCTTGTTAGTGCCCCCATCAGTAAAATAGTCTGTGAACATCGCAAAGAAACATCAGAAACACTCCAGTTAATGAAAATGTTCTATAATATTTAGCTAGCCTGTGCTCACATAACCACATCAAAGTGAAGAAAGACAGAGAAAGGCTGGAGCAGTTATCCAAGCTATGATGATGAAAGAGACAGGACAACCATGTTAGGGTATGAGACTGTGGCAAGTCATCCAAGATATTCCAGAGGCAAACAGCAAACACTTGATAGAAGCTACATAACAAAGAGTGCTGAGTCAAGGTCACAATTCAGTATGTTCATTTCTATACTGTGATTGCATAGAAAATGCTCCTCTGAAATGCTCTAAGTAGGAACTGAACCTATGATCTGTATTGATAGGGCTCCCAAAAATCATGTATACTGAAAGAACAATGAAGTAATAGGTATTATTGCAAACTAATAGTGAATTGTTGCAGGGAGGCTGCTTGCTGTTTCCCTGCTGCTCAGCTGGGTCCTGGCAGCAGGTATTGCATTGGGGCATCTTGCCCAGTGGTTGGAGTAGCTGTAATCCAGGTGGAGACATCATGGTGTCCCATAATCTTTGGGTTACTACTAGGATCTAGGAGTCTCTGTTTAATATAATATGCTTTTTAATTATTATTTTAAATGCCATATTCTGCAGATCTCTGAAGTATGAAGGCTGCCTAGGTATATCTGATTACACAAACTTTGTTTCTAGTTACTTGTTCTAAATTTGACTTTGAAAACACATACAGGGAATAAATAAGGCTTATTCTTGTAATTGTTTGTATTAGTACTTCAAGAATAACTGACTAACTTGTATTTCCTAACAGTCTATATTAAGTTAGCAGCTTTCATAAGAATCGAACTCCACACTCTGTAATGACTTTGAATTGAAGCTAATAAAGAAAAACCAAAAAAAGAAAAAAAAAGAACTGAATTAGTCATTCCGAGGGTAAAAACGGAACAAGTTTGTATCTACTATTAATACTCTCTCCTGCTAAGGCAGGACAAAGGTCCCAGATTAAAATGGGACAAGAGGGAGTCTACGGGTTAGCATTGCTCGAGGGTAATCTGAGACACAGGCCCACTTTCCTGCTGATCTATCGAACCCATCTTGGCACATGTGTACCACATTGCCCTGGGAAAGCTGCCCTGTTTCCCGCTTCACAAGTACTGGTAAGTAACAATGACAAGACCCATTCATGGGTCCTGTCTGTCCAGGGGCTCAAGGGGGTGATACTAGGACCTCAATACCATTGGTCAAACAGTATTGACCCATTCTTGAACAAAAGTTGTCAGTCTGTTGATCAGAAGCAAGAACATTAGGGGCCTGTTAGAGTTGAAAGTAAAGTGGATAAACAATAAGCCAGTTGAACAAGTTTCCAGACCATCCAGCTTCTGCATGAGAATTCTGTTCTCTATCATTAATCCGTTTTCTTAACAAGGCCATTGAATCTCTAATTATCCCAGAGTGACTGACATAGAAACGAGATTCTTCCCCCAGGGCAGCACAAAGGCCTCCTGTTGCATGAAGAGAAGGTCCAAATCTCTTAGTATCAATACAAAAATTTTTGAATCAGTTTATCCAAATAGCTTAAACCCAACAAAGTTAGCAAAGACAAGGAGGCTAAGCATACATTTTAAAGCCTGAATAGACCTTGAACACGGAAATACATTTTTAAACCATCAATTAATATTTTTAATGCTTGGTCCTTTTCCATGTTATAGTGATCCCATTTTGACTCTTCTGCTTTGTTTTCTTCTCCTTGTCATTGTGTCAGGGGCTCAGACTGACAGAGTTACAGAGAAAACTTTTAAATAAATCATGGGTCTAACGAAGAAAGAGCCATAGTCCAATTCTAGAGACAGCTTTTCCATAAAAAAAACCCCAGCATATAACAACTTTAACATTATCTATACCAAAAATTCATCTGAATTTCTGCTAACCCAAATTCAGTAGCCAGAGCTCAGTGATAAATTCTGAAGTCAAGCCTGTAAATGTGGCCACAGCAGTGATGGGTGGCAGAGGCAGCAGAAATAGTCAAACCCTGTCTCGAAAAACAAATAATAATAATAATAATAATAATAATAATAATAATAATAATAAACAATCCACAAATTGTAACTTGTGCTTTTATTTAAGCTACTTCTACTGTGGTTGATTGTTTATAGAAAAGCCCCTTGCTCTTAGGAAATGCTCTGTTTACTTAGCTAAGTGATCATGATCAGTATCAGCGGTGATAATTCCTCAGGTCTGGGATCCCACTGTATCACTTAAAAGACAGGAGAGAAAATTACAGCATAGGAAGCAGAAACTAGACATGAATATATCATGCTTTCTTTCTTTTCTTGAGTTTTTCACTTGAGTTTCATAGCTAGAGCTAATACAGTGGAGTTATATTTGAGCATGGTTGGAGTTAATAAAGCTCTTAATGTGAGTCTAAATATGTAGAAAATATGGAAGACATTTATGATATAAATCCTAAAAACACAAGAGTGATATATTTTCTTTTCTGTTGTTTTTAAATTTTTAATTTATTTTTCAGATATTTTATTGCATTTTATTTTATTGAAAATAGATTCTTCTTTCATATGATATATCCCAACCAGAGTTTCACTTCACTTCACTCCTCCCAACTCCTTCACCCCCCCCCACCCTCCACCTCCTTCATTCACCCGCCAGCCCATCATTTTCCCCAGGTCCACTCTTCTTTTGTTTCCATTCAGAAAAGAGTAGGCCTCCAAGAGAAACACACACACACACACACACACACACACACACACACACACACACAACACTACAAACAGGATACAATGAAACAAGGCAAAAGCCCCCATA
>NC_022014.1:68330625-68349368 GCF_000317375.1 Microtus ochrogaster
GCCTCCCATTTCCCTTCTTCTTCCCCAATCAACTCCCCTCCCTCATCAGCCTGAAGAGCAGTAAGGGTTCCCTGCCCTGTGGGGAGTCCAAGGACCTCCCACCTCCTTCCAGGTCTAAAAAGGTGAACATCCAAACAGCCTAGGCTCCCACAAAGCCAGTATATGCAGTAGGATCAAAACCCAGTGCCATTGTTCTTGACTTCTCAGCAGTCCTCATTGTTTTTCTTATTTACAATATACAACCAATCATTCTGTCTGAAATTTCTGCACATACTAACTCATTCAAGTATTCAGAGTCCAGTGTCTATTAAGACACAAAATAAATGTTTTCACCTAGCACACAAAATCAAAGACCTTATATACTGCCAAGATGCAGCATAAAACGCACATGGGAAACATTCCTGTGCCAAAGGGAGGAAATGGGGAAATAGTGAGGATTCTTATCTAGATCAATACCCAGAATGATAGCATTAAATCCAAATACACTGCACTGGCATCTTTTGCACAGTGTGGTAAAGCACTGACCTAGCTAATGTCTTAGATGATCCAGTCCTCTGTCTTTACTTTACTCTGTCTCCTGTCATTTCCTCTGCCATGAAGAAAACTACAACCAATATGTCCACCTTGTACTTCCAGAACTGTGGGCCAAAATAAGACTATTCACATCATTGAGTTAGCCTATTTGGGGGTATTTCATCATAGTATTGTAAAGATGATGAAGGAAATAAGAAATCAAAATTGAATTTAAAAAAATTAAGTAAATTTCAGGAAAAGAACATTATGAAACATAGATAGGAAAGAATTAGGAAATAAGTGAACAATATTTTTAAGCTATAATATGTCACAAATTACATTAAGTCTAAATATCCTAAATGTGATAATTAAAATAGATTGGCATCCACTTAAAATTGTGATGATCCAACCAATTTCTGTCTATAAAAGTTAAATTCAAATACAAAAATAGATGCTGACTGAGAGTAAAAGTTCTCGTTAACAATACAAAAATAAGCAATGAAAAGTGAGTATACTCAATATGAATATAGGTTTATGCAGGTCTTATGTACTATAAAGGCAGATGAAAAGCATGCCTCTTGGATGCTAGATTTAGTTCCAGTTCCCAACACTTGTAGATGACTGCAGATCACTATTCTTTCTTTGAGTTTATCCCCAGATAAATAAACCTTTGTTACATTCCATTCTGGTCTTTTGTGAAACTCTATTGTAAGTCAACAAATTAGCACCCACTATCTGGGGCATGGATCCACATAAGATCTAAAAAAAAAGTGTAAGGAAAAAAAAAGAGGGCTTCCAGACCTTCAAAAATGGGAGCCAAGTACAGCTTCTTGATAGCCACACTTTGCCAGATAGGCTCTGTATACTTTAACGGTATATTGACTTTAAAATTTGAGTTTAAGGATACGTTGCTTTGGGAAATTTTTGACTGAGGTTTTCTGTCCCACCAGGTCCAACAGCCATTTAGCCACAAAGAAATCACACAGAGGTCTACATTAATCATAAAATTATTGGCCCATTAGCTCAGACTTATTAATTCTTATAACTTACTTAGGCTATTATTCTTGTCTATGTTAGCCACTGCTTGGCCCATTAGCTCTAACTTTTTATTGGCTAAGTCTAACATATTAATTTAACCCATTTCTATTAATCTGTATATCACCACAAGGTTATGACCTACCAGCAAAATTCTGGCTTGTTTGACTCTGGTGGCAGTTCCATAGCATCTCTCTCTGACCCTGCTTTCTTCTCCCCAGCATTCTGTTAGTTTTCCCTGCCTAGCTCTATTCCCCTATACCTCTGCTATTGGCCCAAAGCAGGTCCTTTATTAATCAATGAAAGAAGCACATAGACAGAAGGGCCTCCTACACCAGGAAATATGTTCTGCTTTTGTTTCCACAGAAGATGATAACCTGTGGATTCCTTTCAGATTAATGTGGTTTTATGGAACAAGATCCCCCAAATCTCAACGAACCCCTAAAATACTTTGCCCAACAAACATCAGGAAGAAGTTTGAGGAAAACAATGCCCAAATTCTCAAAAATGACTGTTTATAAATACTTCCTGAAGGAGTTTTCAAGGCAAAAAGTGACACATGGCATGTTCTAGTGCTGCCTTGCCCTGTTTCTGAGCTGTTGGAGGTGGCATTATGCAGAGATGGGTAATGAAGTCTTGAACATTTTTACAGCTATTAAATGTCAGGCCAGTGCTAAAGTTGAACTCAAGGATTAACAATAAAAATGCTTGAAATTGCACTTAACTTCCTTTTAGCTCAAATAACACAATAACAAGGCAGCTAAAATGTAATAGCTTGACAGTAGGGCTGAAGTCAGGTTAAACTCAATCTAATTAAGCTATGACTATGCCACAATTCAACTTCACAGCAAAAAAAAAAAGGAGAAAAAGCCAGAGCAACATTGCAACAATGAGAAAAATAACAGAGGAGACTACATACTAGGAAAAGAAGCAATGATGACACTTTAATCACCACACTTATTTTATATCCAGTATCTGTAATATAATAAAAGCCCGAGTGTTAGAAAGAAACAGAGAAATATGACACATAATTAAGAAAAAATATACTTTGCAAAGCATAGTCTGTAGATGACCCACTGGTAGAAATGCTAACAAGGAATTTAAACTTACCAATAGTTATATTTATACTGCAATAGATAGATAAATGTGAAGTAGAAATGTTGCCTGATGAGAAAAGTATGACTTGAAAATAGCACAAGAAATTAAAGAATGTTTCTCTTACTTTCAAGAGACAGAGAACAAGAGGGGGAAAAAGATCCTATGAGGATCTTACACCACAAAAAAGGAAGGCTTAGTTAGTATGTGACCTATTCTATGTAATAGGAGTCACTTTTTGGACAAAGTGACAAAAGTCAGGCTACTTAACTGTCCCAGGGGCAGGGGTCTTGATGTGGCTTAGGAGCCTTCTCTCCTTAGGGTTTGAAGGGACAATATAGTTTAATAGAGTAAGAGTGGTATAGTCAAGAAAAGGGAAGAAAGCAGATTCTTCTAGCTTGATTTAGTGAGCTCCAGAGTCAGTGTGGGGTTGTGTTTTAATAAATGAAATGAAAGAGAAAGACACCTTCTGTCAACCTTGATTTTCTACAGGCATGTGCCATACACTGTGCCCATACACATTCAAACGCTCATATAAAAACATAAAGAAAACAAGTAAATAGTAAACAACAATAACAAAAACAACACACGCACACCATCCAAACCACCTCCCATGAACCACCATCCTGGCTGTCTTGAGATGATGATCATTCAGATCATTGCCTGACAAAGATTACTGTCTCTTTCTATCATGCCAACCCATGGTCCTCCCTTCATTTTCCCTTCTATAAAGCCTTCTTGTTATCCCCAGATCATTGAAGAAAAACCTTAGACCATTTTTCTTAGACTTCTTTGCTCTCCGTGATTTAGCATACAGAAGAAACCTCTTTTCATGATTTAGCCCCTGCTTGCTTTGGAAAAGTCGGCCTACTCTGATAGTTTGAGACTCCCCAAAGGTGAGGGTTTTTTCCCTTAAAGCTCCAGTGAAATGATTATTGTGATACAAAAATTATGATCCCCTAACACTAAGTAAGTCAACACTAATAGTACTAATAAGCAAACTGCTTTATACCATTTTACATCAGTGAAAATAATATTCATTGTATGTTACTTTGAGAATCAAAAGGTTCTAAGAAAATTCATATGTGATGCTAAAATACTGTCCACATTCCTCAGTGATTAAATTTCTGTTTTAAAAATAGTTAAATTTTCATTGATTATTTTTACATGTGATCATAGAATAACATGACCCTTGCTTTTTGGGTGAGACTGTACTGTAATCGTCTATCATCATGGACACATACCAGATTGGGATCATTACCTGACCCTGGTTACAGGTTCACAAGGACAATCCTATGAGATTGTAGTGGAGCTTTGTAACCACCAGTGGAAAAAAAACTGTTTTCTATAAATTAGATGATTTTAAAGCATAGTTCTTTACTTACAGTCACTTACTCCCCACTCTCTCCCTGTGGGTGTGGGTGTTGTAGTTTATTATTAAATGAACCTTTTGTAATAAAGATGATTCATTGACATATTTTTATTGTTGAATAACACTTCCCTTAAAAATATTTTTGTTACTTAGCTATTTGGATGTACACATGCACACACATGTGTATGTATGTGCTTGTCATGTAGATTTCAAAAAATAGGAAAGGTATATGGTTTATAAGATTAGAAAGCTGAAATTTCTACATAAGTGGAGCATTACGTCTATGTCGGAAAATATCACTGTGAAAAATGAGATGAAAATGCTTTTAGTATCAGAAAACATAAATGAGCAAATAGCTGTAAAATCTAAGAACTGCATGAGAAACCAATTTGAAAGTTGAACAACAGAAAAGACATCCATTATTCAAATTGCTATCACCAGACAAGTATAAAATTTATTTGATGTAAACATAATTTCTGAAAGGTAGCTAAGAATTTCCCTCTTCAGATGAAAAATGAAACTCTTTCTAGTGCATCTGCATACAGCAGTCTTATATTATTATATTATCTGTGCTTCCCAAGTATTGTATGTCCTTTGATAGAATATAAATGAACATGAATATCTCTTTTTTCTTTCTAAGAATAAATTAAATAATGATTTCATGCATAAGACTCCTATTGATGATAACGGAATTTCTGATTTAGTGCAGCAAAATACCAGCATCTTGGATAATCTGGACATATCTTTTTTCTTTGCTTAAGGAGCCTAGAAGAAATATGTATACAATCAATAATGATAAAACACAGTTTCTTGACTATTGAGACAGATTTACAAAAATTAAAAATAAAGAATATTTCAGACTCTGGAGATTGAGGCAGCAAGCTCATAATCAAAACCAAGGCCTGTCTCAGCTAGAGAGATCATTGCAATTTAGTATGACTTTGTTTCAAAACAAATAGACATAGGCAGATTAAATGGATGATAGAGAGACAGACAGATAGATACTAGATATAGGAGATATAATATAGATAAATGATAGACAGATAGATGATTGATAGATACATAGACTGATACATATGTATATGCATGCACACATACATATATACATGCTTACATATATACATATGCACATGCATACATACATACATATACTCATAAAGGACTGAAGATACAGCTCAGTTTGAGAGTGTTTATCTAATGTACTCCAAGCTCTCTGTTCTGTTTCTAGTACTGCCAATACTAGCAGAAGAAATTGCCAAGTGATAAAATTTGAATAAATCAAGAGTTCATGGAATGAAGGACAAATGTCAGTAACACAAATTACAAATCCATGTGTGGAATAGCAGATCCTATTTTTCAGAAAAGCCAACTACTTGACTAATAAACAATTGCATTAAAAAAAAACCTGAAAATTTCCCTAAGGCTATAGAACAAGTAGGAAAATATATCCATTCAATACAATCCACAAAAACTCAAGAACATCAAACAACTGTGATCTCTGAAACTTGTTCCTCTCATTTTCCCCTGAACTGCATGAATTGGAGATGCTCTAGCCTGGAAGCTCTGCTCTAAGAAGTGTGGAAGGGATTCCTTCTCCAAGATGCAAGTCTTGGGGTCTCTTTCATCCTGAAAGGGAATGACTACACTGGCCCCTCCCACTCTTCTGTTCTCACTCTGATTTGCTAGAAGCTCTTTGTGGGCACAGCAAGAGGATGTAGTGCAAGAGGCAAAAAAAAAAAAAAAAAAAAAAAAACACGAGGTTTGTCTATTCCCAGCTTGCTTGTAGAGCTGACCTACTCCATAGTACCCAGTTGTAGAGACAAGGAACAATTCTAGAGACGTGCTGTGATGCCAGTGTAAGAGAAAGAAAAACAGCTTTTAGGGAGAAGAGCTCTGAAGCACAGTACCTCCACCACAGGCTCAGTCAGACTTTATCTGCAATATATCATGGAGATATCCCTGTACAGCAGGGATGCATTTAGTCCGATGCTGATAGCTTATGGAGCAAGTGAAAGGCTACCATGCCAGAAGTTAGAGGGATTTCTTAACATCTTAGAGAAACTGGGAGTCAGGGTATTTATACACACACTAGGTCCCAGCTATTGGAGATTAATTGGAACAGGACATGGATTATATTGCAAGCATTTTCTAAGATCGATGTTGCAAAATTAATAAGTCCCAGAGACAGATATTTGTGTTCAAACTGAAGATTAGAAAAACAAAACTGCCAAGCCACCAGAGAAATCTTACCTATACCAAGGTTGTGTGACTGCAGACTGAGCCCTGAACCTCTGTCTCCTTCCATTTTATATTCCTCTCTAGTGATGTGGTTAAAGGTATGTGACTCCCTAGTACTGAGATTAAGGGTGTGAGCCACCACCATCTAGATCTGTTTCTGCAATGATCTTGTGTAGCCCAGAGTGGCCTTGAACTCACAGGGATCCATGTGTTTCTATCTCCCAAATCCTGGGATTCAAAATATGTGACACCACTGTCTGACCTCTAGTGGCTTAGTTTTGCCCTCTGACTTTCAGGCAAGCTTTATTTATTAAAACATAAATAATATATCACTATTAATGGACACAGCACCACCCATAGAGAGGGAAAGGTTCACTGTCACACACAAAAAACACAACCTTCTCCTAAACACTCTGGATCTAACATCAGGTTACTGTCATACAGAGGAGACTTTGAAAATGCAGATTTTAAAATAAAATCTCTGCCTGTCATTCTGGAAAACTCTGCATGTCTCATGCTATGCATTCCCAGGATGTACTGGTGACAGCCCCTCCAAACTCCCAACACCTGGCTAAACATGTCTTAGAAAGAATTGTGAATTTTTTGAACAAATTATGATGGCAGACACTAAGGCACAATACATTCAGTAGCAACAGACAAACATTTAAAGGAAAAAGGCAAATATTTGACAAATAATCTGCTAATACTGACTTAACAACTAATATTACAGAGCCTGAATAAAATATAAAATAAGATACAAATACGATGAATGTATAGCTCAAAGTTATATATTTTGGGATAAAAAGGCTTCTCAGGATTGGGTAGAGAAAGTCACTAAACTCAACCAGCAATGACCAAGTTAACAAAAAAGCTACTCTAGTTTAAGGATTCTCATATTACAAATTTTACAGTGTATTACTTTACATATCCAAATTAGCTGAGACATGCAGAGAAATGGGAATACTGATCATAGATAGCAAAGAGTTACAAGATAGTTCAAGAGATATTCTCAATGTCAGAAAAAGCCCTTGTGATACAAGTGTAAGCCCCAGAGTTCAGATCCCTGCAACCATGTATAAGCTGTGCCAATGGGTGTTTTTGAGCCAGTGCTATTAAGGGCAGTATCATTTCTTCATAGTCTTTCCCTCTTAAGAATGAAAATACCTCTACCAAATATTAGTAGATACAGGGATCCAAAGCCAATATGCTGGAGAAACCACTGCAAAGATTATGCAGAGATATAGAGAAATCTATATCTAAAGAAAGAGAGCATGCTGAGACATGGTGAGTAGCCTTTCAAGTGATACAAGCTTCAAACTCTCAAGTTCCCACAGCCATAGCCATGTCTGACATAAATGAGTGGCCTTCTCTCAGGCCATCCAGACCCCTAGCAGAGTAAACTTCATCCTTCAGATAGAGAGTCAGGAGGCTATTTGTGATGCCAACGTGCATTTCTGGGAAGACTGTCTTGATGGAGTTCACTGTTATATACACTGATGCTGGAACCATCTCATTTCTCATCTTATCATAGTAGATACCTTATGGTATTTACTTATTTAGTATATATGTGTGTGAAGGTGTTACATGCATGTGTGTGTAGCATTCAGAGGCCAAAACTCCGGTGTAATGCTGAGTTATTATTCATCTTGTTTTTGAGACAGAAACTCTTATTGAACCAAAAGCACCCATGTGTGCTAGGCAGGCAGGCCAAAGCTCCAGGGAACCTCCTATTTCCCCCTTTCCCAGATGCTGGGTTTATACATGCATGGCACCAAAACTAGCTTTAACATTGTGGGAAAAATGCAAACTCAGGTCATTGGGCTTCTACACCAAGTTCTTTACCCACAGAATTATCTTCACGGCCTATATTTAATTTATTTTCAGAGTCATTTTAATTGAGAAATTAAGAAGTGGGTTTTAAGTTTTAGCAGCGCCTTTAAGGCATCAACCATGCTAGACTGTCACTGAGGAAGTTGATGTGTTTCTTCATGGCAAATGTAACATTTTAAATAAAACTAGTAATAGAATAAACTTACCTTAAAAATATACTCTGTATATTTATTAATCTATAAAAAGTATAAGTCAGGAACTAGTCTCATTTCATATAATATTTAGAAGTCGGAATCTGGAAGTATGGGGTGTCTTTTGAACACAGAGTAATAAATAATATGTAAAAGATCTTATGATCTCATTGGAAGGCTTTAAGGTTTTAACTTCAAATCAATGTAGATAGGAATGACGATCCACAATTATAAGGATCACAGAGAGATAAATTATTTTAAACTTATCATCAGAGCATACAAGGTTTTCTGAGCAAAGCAAGATTTCTATTTTATTATTTTTACTTTTAACCATGCGTATGCATGTGTCTGCGGATGTGCATGTGACCATGAGTGCATGTGCCCTCAGCCGATGAACGTGGTCCTTTGGAGCTGCTATGCTAGACAGTTGTTAGTTGCCTGAAATTGGTGCCAGGAAGTGAGCTAGGGTTCTTTGCAAGAGCAACAAGCACTCTTAATGACTGAGCTTCTTCTCCAGTCTCCAAAAACAGCTTCTCGAAGTAAACAAAGGAATAAAATATATTAACAATGTCACTTTCTGGGCAGTTTCATATATGTATTCAATTTTCACTTCTTTTGTGTACCTGATAATAACTATGTTTAATTAGGCCAAGAGCTTAATGCATGTCAGCCTAACTAATTAAGTTTTAGCCCACACATTCAGAATATTCCATTATCTCGTGAAATAAATAAGTTATATATTTATTTCAAATATAATTATTGATTATTGAAAAATAATGTAATGACACAAGGGAGGTGCAACTAATATTTGATTTGCTGATCTGTAATATTCTCAGGAAATAAATCTAATATAGGTGCAATAAAGTTAAATTACGAAAGTGTTTTATTTCCTGAGAACTCAGTGGCAGAAGCTAAATTAAATATAGATATTAATGTTCTTGAACCAGAAAGACAGGATTGTAAATCCCACGGCATATCCAATCCAACGATTGCAAGTTATGTTCTGAAAACTATTCCACATAAACCTAACAGCAAGAAATCTTCTACGGAATAAGGTATTATGGGAAGTTAGCAACAGGGAGAAATGCAAGCTGACTGAAAAATTTAAAATCTTAGGAAATAAACAAATGCTTTGGTATATCCATAACTTGCAGTTTATACATGAAAGAATCAGGAATATGCTTTCATTTTCCTATCCGCACATGTCCTGATTGGCATTAACTGTCAGCTTGTCCAGCCTAGAATTAACTGAAAAAGAGTTTCCACGGAGTCTTCTTTAGCTTGGTCCATGGGCATGTTTCTAAGAGGTAGTTTTAATTGTTAATTGATGGAGGAGAATATAGACAGACCACTGTGGATAGCACCATTTCCAGGGAGGTGGTCTTGAGCTCCCTAGCTATACCTGAGCTGGAGAGTGAGCCAGAAGATGGTGTTCCTCATGGTTCCTGCCTTCAGATTCCTTCCTGACTTTTTTTAATGATGGACTGTGACCTAGATTTGTGGGACCAAATAATCTCTTTCTGTCTCTTATGTGTCTTTGGTCAGAGTATTTCACTGTAATTACAGGAAGGAAATGAGAATGATAGATCTGAATTCAAAGACTAACCAGCATTTAAAGCAGGTTATAGTTGTCATAGCCGGCTTTCTTCTGCAAATTGTAATGGATTAGTCCTCCCACTCATGTTCCTAGTGCTTTTGTTTTGTTCTTAATCGTGATTAACAGATTAATTTTTTGTGTGTATTTTTTTCTCATATGAGCTGAATCAAGATTTCTGAGATAAAACCGTACTCTCAAGAAACATGAAGTAGGGGGCTAGAAAGTGACTCAAGGTTTAAGAGAACTTGACAGTCTTCCAGAGAAGCTGGGTACAGTTCCCAACAGTCATGTGGTGACTCACAGCCATCTCCAACTCCAGTTCCAGAGGATCCAGTGTCCCCTTCTGGTCTCTATAGGTACTGCATGCACAAGATGCATACACATGTATGTAAGCAAAACATTAATATACAAAAATAAAATGAGAGGGTGAGAAAGAAAGAAACATGCGATATCTTTGTAAGGACAGAAGCACATATGACTACCAGTGTCCGCGTAAAAATACAAAACAACTCGAGGAAAATAGAGGGAAAATGGACTAGTTGGATTCTGAAGCAACAGAAAGAGTTAAAGAAACAAATTTCATGGAATGATTAAACTTGCAAGTAAGGAAATTTTAAGTGCAATACAGGTGACCCGAAGTGACAGATAGCCATGTAACTTGTGACAAATGACATGTTTTGACCACCCATTCAATACTAGAATTTCCGAAATGAAATTGGATCAAGGGTGGAAGACACTGTTAAGGACAGAAGCATGGGAAACATGGCCAGAATGGATAGGGAGGGACAAATGAGAATCAGGGTCAGATGGAATGCCTGAGCAAGAAAGTGAATAGGAAGTTTCACATTCATGCCTTGTGGAGTTTAGAAGCCAGACAATGAAGACACGGCACTCACATTCACGAGTTTTGTTCAAATTTCTGTGGCGTGAGTATTTCCTCATCTCAAAGACAGAAAAATGACAATGGGAAAAAAAAAGTTAAGTAGTGATTCTCCAAGTAAAGTTTCTCCCTAGAGTCTCTTCTTTTCCACATTTGGATTCTCGTGTTGAACCCCGTGAGAGGCGTCAGAGCACTGGAGTCAGATCCTGCAAGACATGATACAAGTGTGCTCATTAGAAATGTCATTTCCCTTGTGATGCAGTAAAGGGAAGATGTCAGCTAGGAATTACAAGATGTAGCCCCAAGGGAAAAGTTTTTCAAATGCTGTGTTTTTCACAGGTTAAATGCTATTCTGCTCTGAGATCTAGCTGGTAATTAATGCCAACCTATTGGGTGTGCAAGCCCAGGTTTGTTTTATGGAAGCAACTCCTATTATTTTAGTCTGCAAGACTCTACCTTCCTCATACTTTAAATTAGCTACTGCTCTCTTTTCCACAAAGCAGATATAATGCTGAGGTATTATGTAATAGGTGATGCATTCTCTGCCTGAAATAGCTCGTCTCTAGTTAGTAAGTGAAACAGGAAGCTGAGACATACACACTATTTTGGTTAAGTCATGACAGCTCAGGTGGCACTTGGCTGACATCTATTGGAACCATCACAATGCTCTCATGCTTCACTGGTCTAAGTGGCAATTTGCTATGGATTCAGTCCAAATTTTGTTTCATTTATTTTTCCTCAGCAAGTCTTTTTTCTCTCTTTCTCTTGCAGCCTGGCATCTCTAAACATTATGGTTTATATGGATTTATATTGTTTGGCCTAAACATAATATAGTAACCTGTGTTGACTTACTCAAAATATCCAGGTAAAGTTGAAAAAAAAATATGCTCATGAAAGACATAATTTAAGTTAGTATAAAAATCTACTTCTTTTGCAACTACTAAGACTTTCACCTACACTTTGAAAGTTAATACTGACATATGAAAATTTCAGAATTATATAGTCAGTTTTTCCATTGAAGTATTCAGAATACCAAAGGAATATAATTCATCTATTCATTTATTCAATCATTAGGTCAATAAATATACATATCAAAGTCCATAAATTAGTGATCAATGAATTACACCCAGTCCCCTATCATTTATCTCCTATCCACTTTCAATGAAATGATTCTCTAAGATTTTCAAATTGCAATGTTTGCTTAAGAATCTAATTCTGTAGTCTAGTCAGAGAGAGAGAGAGAGAGAGAGAGAGAGAGAGAGAGAGAGGAGAGAGAAGTTATGAGCAAAGAGGCCAAGACCATGATGGAGAAACCCACAGAAACAGCTGACTCAAGCTAGTGGTAGCTCACTGACCCCAGACTAACAGTTTGGGAACCAGCATAAGACCCAACAGGCCCTCTGAATTGGGTGACAGTGTGTGGCATGGGTAATTTGTGGGGCCACTAGCATTCAACCAATATTTAGCCCTAATGTATGAACTGACTCTTTGGAGCCCATTTCCTATGGAGGAATACCTTGCTCAGCCTAGATACCGCAGAGAGGGCCTTGGTCTTGTGTGAAGAGATGTGACAGGCTTTGTTGACTCCCCATGGGAGGACTTACCCTCTCTGAGAAGGTGGGGCATGGAGTGGGGAGAAGTTGGTGGGGCTGGAGGATGGGAAAAAGAGAGAAGTGCGATTGGTATGTAAAATAAGATTGTTTTAAAAAATAAAAATAAGAAGGAATCTAGTTAAGTGTTTCCAAAGAAAAGCACATCTCAGTACTTCCCTGTAAGGTGATAGCTGATTGTAACTCAGTTCAGAATGATTTCTGCCTACAACCCCTTGGAACTCTCATGTTAGTTTCAAGCCCTTCTCTGTGCAAGCATTTCTTAAATCTGTGATGGACATTCTTAAGTAAGGTATTCAGTTCTGTTGCACTTCTGACCTTGGGCAGATAGGTTTTCTTGTTTGTTTGATTGATTGGTTGCTTGGTCTTTTTTTTTTTTCTTTTTGGGTCATTACTCTTTGTTTTGTTTTGATTTGGTTTGGTTTTGGTTGTGTTTTTGTTTTGTATTGGGGTTTCTGTTTTTATTTTTATTTATTTATTTTTTTTTAAGACAGGGTTTCTTGGCATAACAGTTATAGCTATCCTGGAACTCACTTTGTAGACCAAGTTGCCCTCAAATTGACAGAAATCTGCATGCCTCTGCCTCCCAGTGCTGGTTTGCAAGGCATGCACCACTATGTCTGCCAAGCAGATAGGTTTTAATGAACTTTGCTAAAAATAGAACACGTCCTTCATTCTTATGAAATGGCTATTTTATGTTTAGGAAGGATCAGTGTTATAGTCTGTATACATTGTTTGTTGAATGAATGTGCACATATGCCTTCAGGGAGTGACATTTGCACATGGTGAAGGGCATACATTCAGAAGGCATTGGACAACCTTTGGCGGTTTGATTCCTCTCTCCATATGTGAGTCCTGAGGTCAGAACTCACACTTCCTTCACACTTAACCAATTGACTTCAGAGTTACTGCATTCATTTTCTTTGCCCTTCTTGGATTTTAAGAGACAACCGCATATATTTAAAACATGTGGACATGGTGTACATATATAGTTTCAGCACCCCGGAGGTAGATACACTACTCTGTGAGTTCCAGGTCAGCCTGGACTAACTACCAGACTAGAGGAAAGCTTCAGACATACTGTAAGGCACAATAATAAACAAATTGCTTAATAAACAAATTTAAAAATAGGAAGAATAAATTTCTCATTTTTGATATGGAGGTTAATCTTTATTTCTTGAAACCTATCTAAACTAGTCCACTAGAATAAAGGGGAAAAAAATCACACCAGACAGATGGCTCACTAGGTTCCAGTAACTCTGTCCGATGTGATCAGAACCAGACAGGAAAGGAAAGAATCAGCTACAACAAATTGCCTCTTGCCTCTCCATGTGTCTTGTGGTACATGTGCACACAACAAATACATAAAATGTAACAGCTTTTTTTAAAAAAAAATCTCTTACACAGAGGAAGTAGTAGTAATAGGTAACAATGTTGATAACCTTCATCACCGAGTAAATTACAATGTAAGCAGAATTGTAGATATTTAAGTATGCCATTCAATTCTGCATGTTGAAAATGTCCTTGGTTTTCCAAAATCAAGTCACATACTGTGCTATAAATGTTCCCAACTTTAAGTCTAGAAAATTGTAAATCACTGTTTTAGGATAACTGTTATTCCGTTTTATTGTTTGTTTCTCTTTGTTTGAATGCTATATCTCTTCTAAACTTAATTGCAGCAAGCTGAGGACATAAATTAGTATTGACTTTATTGGGATTCCAAGAATAGCTGCTATGACACTGAATATTTCTAAGGCATTTTTAAAAGACTTATTTTGAGTAAGAATTTCAGGTGGATTCCCTCCATTAAAAAAAAAATAGAGAGAGGGGAGTAAACTGCTATCTTCTCATTGGTGAATTATTTTGCACATGAAACCGATGCAGTCCTGGTGTGGGAACCATAAATTATTGAGATACAAAAAAATGTCATAAGCTGCTGTGATATTCAACTTTAGTGACTATTTATTTAAACTAGCCTTCAAACGCTTTACTGTAATGTATCAAGTGGGAATTTTGCCTAAACTTCCCTATGTATTTTTTTTTTTGTCTTTGACATTAGATGAATCGTACTTTTGTCTCATTGGGAAGATGGGAAACTTAATTGATTTAACAGTCAATAATCATATGTATAAAAGATATAAAATGCATCTGTTATTTTCAGTGTACACATACCCCACAATGTTTTAGTAGGGCTGTTTTTAAATCAGTACAGCACTCACTTTGCCTTGAGACAGTAAGGATATTACCTTGGCCACAGGCTGCTAGGTCATATTAAACTGACTGTAATAGTTGAGTCATTCCCTTTTTTACATAAGCACCCAATAATGGGGCTAAACTACTTTTTAAAAGGTAAGAGAAAAGGACATAGGCTCTTTCTCTATTCGATATCAACTATGATGATAATTACTGAGAATAAATGCTGAGCTCTTCTTATGAAGGTAAATATTTGGCATTTCCTTTTTCTTATTCTTAAAGTAATAAATAAATCCTTGTTCCCCTTACTTCACAGAAGAGAAAGCAGGGCTTAGAGGAGTGAATAGCTTAAGATAATACAGACAATAGGTAATAAACCAAAAGCTCACACTAACTCATTGAATTTGGAGGCTTCTCTATGACTCTGTTAGTAAGGTCCTGTCCTATACTTTGCATATATTCAATGGTTTGTAATTGGTCACCAGTATCATTCATCACAGGGAAGAAGGTGAGACAAAAGAGAAGATAATGCTTTAATTTTTTTCCTGTTGCTGTGTTAAAATTCTCAATATATATATTTGCCAAATACTCACACACACACACACACACACACACACACACACACAGAGAGAGAGAGAGAGAGAGAGAGAGAGAGAGAGAGAGAGAGAAAATGTTTATTCTAGCTCATAGTTCAAGGGTGCAGTCCATCATGGCTGGGGAGTAACCATAACAGGAGCTTGTAGTAGCTGGTTCATCACTTCCACCATCAGGAAGTATAGTAGAAATGAATGCAAGCTGATGCTCTGCTCTCTTTCTCCATTTATACAGTCCAGGATTCCCAACAGGACTTCATGCCAACCACAGTCAGTGTTTTTCCTGCCTCAGTAAACATAGCCAAAACAATTCTCCAAGGACTTGTAGGATCTATCTCCCAGATAGTATTAGGTTCTTTCAAATTGACTATTGGTACTCAGGATCACAGATAGCATTAGCAGCAGCTCACTGGGGAGGTTCTTGAAGTTTTTTGGGCCTGGATTTACTCTCCTAGAATTGACACTACCATTATAAATGATGACACTTGGTCACAGAAGCCCGATCCAAGCTAATGCAGCCCCAAAAGAGAAAAATATTAAAATATTCATGTGTATCACTGAAATAGCAGCAGATAGGTGTTCAGACTCAAAGTTCTCGAATACCTGAGCAATTTTTCAACATATTTCATGCCCTTCAGTTCTATTCTTCTGCCTTTGGGTTGCCCTGCTGTACTAGTTTCTTCACTTATTTTCTGAAGGGTCACCATTGTCTGTGTCTTTCTGCTCTTTTGTGTCTTGTCAAGTCAAGGGGTCAGTAAAGTTTTTCTGTGAGGAGTGAGGTTGTAAATATTTTAGATAATTCTGGTCTAGCAGTCTTTACAGTAACTCTTTCTCCCAACTCTGTGATTTGAACAGAGTCTCAGATAATACATAAACACATGGATGTAGCTGTATTTCTATTAAATCTGGCTTATAATTATCATGAATTATAATGGGAGGTTGGATTCAGTTCACGGTTGGGGCTAGAGAGTGCTGACGCTCAGGAGAGTTCATAAGGATGCTGACATGCTTCCGTAGATTTATAATCTGCCACTGTTAATCTGAACACCTCAGAGAGTGAGCCTTTTTGTACTAAGTATTCAGAGTAACTAGGCGTTTAGGTGGTCTGTACTTCTTGATTCATCTCATGTTGTAACTTGCTGTTCCCAGCTACTGGTGTGGTTTTCTGAGGCTGTGGATTTCTTAGGGGGTTAGACGTCATCACTGGTAGAAAGGAGTCACTGGTGATGGAAGGTTTCACCAGACACTTGCTTCCTATCTGCATTGCTCTCTGGACCCTGGAATTTGAAGTGCCTCAACCTCAGATTTCTCCCACCATAATGGACTTGGAGTCTAGAAAACCATGAACCAAAATATTTCATTGTTTCTTTAAGTTGTTGCTGCTAGGTATTATGGTCACAATCATTCAAAAAAAATAAAGAAAAGGAAAAGAAAGTGATGCCCAGATTTACTGGGCTTATTAAGCAGGACATGTCCCATTGTGATAAGACACCAAGCATGGTGCTTCCATGATGTGAAGCCACACAGGTTTGGAATTGCATTTGGAGCTTTTTCTTGGTGATATTCGATTTAGGTACTTTTTTAAAGATAAGAGTCAAAGCTTTCATATTGGAATTACATATGTAAAGGTTAACATTTTAAATTTAATAATACTTTTGAATTCACATTTATGGAGTGACACATTTATGGTGTGTGGTGATTAAACTGAGGTCATCAATATTTTCATTTTCTTCAACATTATTTTACTTCTATGTATAAGGCACCCTCCTATTACTCCTCTACTTATTTTGAAATATGTCATAAATGAATAAAGACACTGCTAATAGACCACAGTAGGTGTTATAAAACACACACACAGATGCCCCAGGTGAAAGGGACAACCTGGTACTGGCATTTACAAACCACAATGACTTTTATCTGTCTCTGCTTCTATCTGCTTCATTAGTGTTTTTGTAAAGATGCCTTCCTTCCATTTACATTCACATTGCTAAAAAATATTAGTTTACGTTTTGTTTTCATTTTTTGCTTGGTTGAGCCAGAGCTTCCCGTGAGCTAGGTAAATCCTTCATCCAATGGTGAACTTACAACTTTAGTTTCCCTCTGTCATTTTAAAAATCTGAGATTGGGTTTTACTTTTTTTTCCCATGCTTGTCTGGAGCTCTGGTCCTCCTGACTCTTCCTCCTGGGTTCTAAAATTACAAATATGACCCTTAAACTTGGCTGTATGAAATTAGTCTGTGACATTACTGTCTGAGCTTATTTTAAGGAATCCAAAAGATACCAGATTCTTTTCCTAAGCTCAAGTACTAGAATACTGGGGAGGAAACTGACTTTTCTAGTTTAAATTTCATACAGATGCTTAGATCATATATGTGTGCTCAGAAGACTGAGCTGAAATAAAATATGGACATTTCTGAGATTGGGAGATGTACTAATCAGTAAAGCCATTGATGTGCACATGAGCATAAGAACCTCAGCTCCCACGGGAAAAAAAACTGAGCCTTGTAGCACATGTTGCATGTGTTTGTAATTCCAGTGCTAGAGAGGCAGAGACAGGTACAGCCCTGGGCCTCACTGGCCAAGGAATCAGGGAGCCCTAGATCCTTAAGAAAGAACCTGTTTAAAACAAAGTGGGGAGGGGAGAAAGAAAGGGTTGGATAATACCTGAGAAGAAAAGTAATTCAAGGGTATCATCTGGTTTCCAGATGTATACACACACACAGACACACACACACACACACACACACACACACACATGCACGTGCCCACACACATACACATGCTGTTTCTACAATAAGATGTGATCGAGAGACAGATGGTAAGTTTTAGAAAACTAGAGCTAAATAGAAACAAATAAAAACAAACATGGATGTTTACAATAAATACACCTGAAGTTAAAATGCAAAATAAAATACGTGCTTTTTATTTGATAAAATAAATTTGGTACCATGTCCTGACATAAATATTCATAAAGACTACCGAGTCTCATTATTATATAAGCTGAACAAAGTTGCTTTAAAAAATCACTTTATGAACAGTAGACATCTTAAACAATATTTACCCACCTAAGGAACAAGTTGATTTTTGGGCATTTGTGACACTCCAGTATAATAAAAATAAAATCAAAAATAAATTAATTAAGGCTTTTGTTCCTCCATTAAAAAATAAAATCCCACCAACAAAAAGTTACTCAAGCAGAACAGGGGCCCAGTGCCCTTGGGGACACAAGTATCTTATGTCTTTCTGCTCTGGCACCCATTGTCTGTATTTCTCGTGTCAGAATCATAAATGTACTGAGCCAGAAGAAGGGCTATGTTAGTTACTTCTCTTAACTCTGTGCAGGAGGGTTTCTTTTAATACAGGATTTTGACAGATTGCAGTCCATCATGGCAGGAGTTGGGGGCAATGGTGGTTGAGTGGCTCAGTCTGAGGGGTAGGGTCTCCAGCTGGTATCTGTTTACAGTGTTGCAGACTGAAAGCAGACTTGGACTTCGGGTGGGATCGCCTTCAAAAGCCTGCTTCTAGCCACCTACTTCCTCCAGCCAGACCTTGCCTTTTAAAGATGCACAATGGTCATTTCAGGTTCTTTATCCTCA
>NC_022014.1:68350641-68354118 GCF_000317375.1 Microtus ochrogaster
AATGGGAGGCTGGGAGGAGGTGGAAACTTGTTTTTTTTCCTTTTCTCAATAAAAAAAAAAAAAGAAAAAAAAAAGAAAAAAAAAATAAAGATGCACAATGTTCCTAGCAGTACCACAAACAAGAGACTGAGGTTTCGTATCGTGAACCTAACATGAACGTGGTGGTGGATTTTAGATTCACATAACAATACTTCAGGAAGAAGGGAGAAAAGATGCAAGACTCTGTGAGCTGAGACAATGAACTTCTTGGAGTAGACAGCTAAAAGTCTGATCCAGTAACTTTGCTAAAATCCCACAGGTCAGAAGTCAGCTGCCTCCCAGGCAGGGAAATGTATTTTAAGTGAGCATATTCTAGTTCTTAATGAGGGAAACAGGGAAGAATGTAAATCAGCCAGGCAATTAGCTGTCTCTGCCTCAGACATTCACTCACATGAATGTAATTTAAGATAGAAAATGATTATGTACAGACAGGAGATATAAGGAAAGCTGTGGATGCTCAGAAGATGATCCCTGGATAGCATGCCTGCAGAGTGTTTCAGCACAGAAAGATGGGATTTTAACTGTTAAAGGCATGAACAAATTGGTAGAATGGAGAAAAAGCAATCCATGACGGGTATCAGAACAGATAGGAGAAGAGCAGTGGTACCAGGCTCAAAGCTGGAAGACCCAACTGTGATGTAGCCAAAGAGGTCAGGGCTCAATGTTAGAAAATGTCAGACAGTCTGTTTGATGAAAGATTTAAAAATCCCATTGAAAAAGGAAAAGTTGGCTCTCACACAGTTGCAGCACTGTTTCCTTGGTAGAATTTTAAGAGGAGAAAGGTTTGGAGTGCAGTTCTGCTTCAACACTGTTTTGGTGGAGGGCAAGCTGAGCATGGTCCCAGAGGCACTTCATGGCCTTTATGGGCCACAGACCCTTGTCTTCCTGGCCTCTTCCTTTATTAAAAAGAAGCATAAACATATTTTACTATGACATAGATATAATAGAAAATATGTTAATAGTAAATATGAAATACAAGTGATTTTTTCTCCTGATTCTTAAAGAAATTCAATTATTTTCCTGATATCTTGAAAACATCCTTGTTGAAATGGTGCTTGATTTATAATGTAGCCCTATCTTTCCTGCTGAGGAAATCCATGATGCAAGAGACACTGAAGTTGGAAGGTAAATTTGGAACTGATCACGTGACAGAGATAAATGGAGCATAGAGAAGATAATTTTAAAACTAATAAGCAACAGTAATTATCAGAAAATGTAGATTATTTGATAAAGAAAGTGAGAATCGTAGACAGCATTAAGCTTGCTCCAGTTAGTCTTAGCCTGTTTGTGGATCAGATGAGGTTCGCTAATCCCAGTGTCTCTCAACCATCTATCTTGCTCACAAACATCTACTATCTAATGTTAAGTAGGCTTGAACTGAACTTTCCCATGTGGTAATCCCTTCTGACCTATAAAGAGAACAGACATCATTGGGTTAATTATTCTTTTGTTAAAGTCCTTGTGTTCCGTAAATATTCTGGTTAATTAACATTAAGTCAGAATAAATAGATGAGAAAGATTTTCTTCTGTTCTGTAGATTAATGGTTGATTCTTCTTCCTGAATTCCTTTGCAGGAACTTTCTGAACTGATGTATTTTGATTTGCCAGCTCTTTCTTTTGCTTTCTGTGCTTTTTGACATCCGTTGCCCTTAGCTGATCATATCAACAACGATTCCACCTCAGACTTTTTGCACTTGTTCAAACTCTTAAAGTTCAAATGCCTACAAATCTAAGGGTGCACACCTCACATTTAACTTAGCCCACATTTTAATTCTTAAGACCACTTTTCTGAGCACCTAGATAAAATAATAGCTCTAATTCATCTGATTATAACTCTTGCTCTCTATCTGTTTTTATTTCTGGAAAGAAAAACAGGTATTACATTACTTCTTTTCAATAATACAATCTCAATATTTATAAAATATTGACTAAACACACAATTGGTTCCAAATAGATGTTCTTTAATTAGCATAGCACTGGTTAGCCCATTTTCACTTTGTGTCTCATACCAAAGACATTGACTCAGTCATGAACACTCTGACATCACTGACTAGATCTAAAATTTTTATTTATTTATTTTCTGGATTCTAAATAATAACTGATAAATCAATTTGGTAAACAATATTATATTTAAACTAGTCTTTTTAAAATAATTGTTTTATATGGGGGAGACAATTGTAAGAATAATTAAGTTATGAATTTCTGTGGTCACAGCAAAAGCCTGGGTAAACTGTATGGCATAAACAACCACTTCTTAAATCACATCACGCTGGTAGCTCCCTATGCCCCTCTGAGTGAAACTGTCTCTGAAGCTTTCCTTGATTTAAGGAGCACAGCAAATAAGGAAACATAATTGGTACTTGGAAACTCTGCATGAGATGAGGCAACTGCAAAAATCTGATTTCGCAAATGTATGAACAACCACCTTTAATAAAAAACAAAGCATCGAATAACTGCCTATTCTAGTATTGAATCTGTTCTGACCTTTGGAGTTGCGCGTTATTTAGAAATCAATGTTTCACTCATGTTTAATATAGAATGCTATGGGAAGACACAAATAATAGCATTCTTGCTAAGCTCTACAGCAGGTAGCAAGCCTCTTACTTAGTTTGTTCCCTTGCTTATTTAGGAGATTTTAAGAAGGCATTCCCATCATGATTTCTTTCTGTCAGGTAGCTTATTAGTTTGATGCAGGGGAAAGTGCACATAGTAGGGATACAGAGCAAAGTTTTAATTTTTCCACATTATGTGAAGTTATTTGAGATAACTTTAAGTATACATTCATTTATGTCTTCATGCTTAAATATGTATTGACACTGATATACAAATCTGTGTAGGCCCAAAATGTGAGCCTGTTTCCACATTTACCAAAGGACAGAACATTGAAATTTACTGCTAGCCCTTCAAGGTTGTTATGGTTTTACCTCAAACAAAGGTCCCACCTAGATTTAGGTTCTCAAGGTTTTGTCAACAGGTGTGACTAATAGCCAGGTCTTGTATTTCAAGAATAGAGAAGCAGATACTTTTTCTACCTAAAACAAAATTCTCAGGATCTAACTAAGTTCCAGTTCCCTTAAGGAAATAACACCGGATTCCACCCAGAGAGTGTTTTGCTTATGGGATGTTTTTGTCTGAAGTGTAAGTTTGACTTGTTTTGTTCTAGCACTGGAATGTTTAACTAGGGGTATAGCTCATGACCTTCAACTGATCTGTTCATTTCCTTACAGCGTGTTAATGCAGTTTTTGTCTTACTTTTCCTTTTGTGGTCAGGGGTATTTTAAGCAATTGGAAATTAAACATGGGTGAATTCCAGTACTCATTGGAACGCCCTCCTGATACCGTCCTATATGTTTTTGTATTATTATTATTATTTATTTTATTTATTTATTTATTTATTTATTTATTTATTATTGAGAAAAAAAATTTCCGCCTCCTCCA
>NC_022014.1:68361171-68367331 GCF_000317375.1 Microtus ochrogaster
GCCCCTGGATAGCACACACTCACCCATCCAGATGGGATTCCTCAGCAACTAAACAGGGCAGCCCAGAGCCCAATGATCCAGGGACAAAAGGGTGAACGGAGCAAGGTGGGGGGGCGGTATCCAGAAGGGCACAGGAAGCCTGGAGCACAAGCTGAAGGTGCCCAGGCTCCCTTATAGGGGACCCTGAGGCCTGCCCGGTAGCCAGGCACTCACTGCTCTGGGTGGGTGGCCTTAGTGCAGGAGCTTAAAATTGTTCTTGAGCACTGGTCCTAGCATACAGCAGGGCAGGGTTGGGGAGGGGTGCTGGGGGGCTGGGTTGTGCAAGAGAAAGACAGCTCTGCAGAAGGAGCTGGGGGAGGGGGGTTTGTGCTGTCTTCCGGGACAATCCGCCCCTGGATAGCACACACTCACCCGTCCAGATGGGATTCCTCAGCAACTAAACAGGGCCGCCTGGTAGCCCAAAGATCCGGATCGTATTATTATTTTTAAGCATGTCTTTGTATTCTTTACTATATCTCTAAATTTCAATGCCCCTACTTTGGCAAGTGTAGTAGGGGACTACTTGTTTGTTCCTGGCTGCTTAGCCCTGAAATAATCACACAGAAACCATATTATTTGTAATACTGTTTGGCCAATAGCTTAAGCGTATTTCTGGCTAACACATATATTAAATTAACCCATCTCCATTAATCTGTGTATCACCACAAGGCTGTGACTTATCAGGTAAAGTTCTGGTGTCTGTCTCTGGAGGGGCTACATGGCTTCTCCTGACTATGCCTTCTTTCTCCCAGATCTCAGTATGGTTTTCCCCACCTACCTATATTCTGCCATGCTCAGGCCTAAGACAGTTTCTTTATTAACCAATGGTATTCCCAGCTTAGAGAGGGGAATCTCACATCAAGCAAGAAGTATTTTTGTTGAGGCTGGTCCATGACACAAATCTTTCATGGTAGGTAAAATAATAGAATGCAAGTAAATATCTAGTTCAGAAGTTAGAAAACAAAAATTCTCAAATGGAAAAAAAGATACATAACCATCAAAAACATGCTAAAGCTATAATTATAGGAAAAACTTACTACAGCCAGAAAATAGTTATATCTACAACAACATAAAGTTGTGTTGATGTTAATACATGACAGAGTAACCTTTATATACAGCACAATTTTAGGAAACCCACGTCATTAACAATATTAAGCAAACTTTAGCAATTCAGAAAATGTGTACGTAGCAATATATAAAAGTTTAAATCTTTGAGTTTAAAATAGACTGAGACCATCTTTACCAGAGTTATCTACACATTTCCCTGCTTGAATTCAGTAGCTAATCAGAATTAGGGTCTACAACCACAAAACTTTGACATGGGCTCTTTGATGGTTCTGAAACTCACATGTGTTTAGGAATCTGCTATGCTTCACTGAGCTCTCCTTTGCAGGTTTTCTGAAGAGATTGAAGAAACGGAGAAGCAGGATGTCGAGGGTTAGTATACAATTCATTCTTGGCACTATTATATGGGCTTCCAACTTCCCATAGCCAAGGTGCTTCATAGCCAAGCTGTGGATGTTGAAGTAGAAAAATATTTACAGAATATTTTGATGGTAAGAATGGGGTCTGTTCTTGCTTTGAAGACTTGGTTCATTTTATTCCAACGTAAAACAATCAGAACAAAACTGGAAATGAATAAAATATCAACTTTAAAATTTTAACTTTAGAAAAAACTTAACCTTTGACAGAATATCCAGATTCTCTGTTTGGCTCAGTATAAACAACTGACAGAAGATGATTTTTCTCGGCTTGCCACTTAAGCTTCCAAATGTTTTCATCTTCCTTGTAGACTTTTGTTTTGTTTTTGTTTTCCTTGCCCTTTATCTTTCAAAATAAGCTAATAATCTTTTTGATAGAATGAGTGCTTTTCTGATTTATTGTTAATTTGTTTTCTTTGTGTGTGGCCATGGACATGTGAGTGTGTATGCCAAAATATGGGTGTGAATACCAGAGGACAACTTATAGAACTCGTTTTCTTCTTTCCTAATATGGATCCTGGGGAGGTATAGTATTCCTTCACTATCTCCCCAAACACACACACACAAACACACACACACACACAGATACACACACACACCACACTCTTCCTTGCTTTTTCTTAGTTTTACCCTCATTGGCATTGATACCCAGTTTCTGACGCCTCTTATAGAAAGTCATTACTGTAGATTGAACAGATAAATTCCCTCAATCTCCTAAACTTGAATCTCTTACCCAGAAATTCTCAGTTGAATATGGCAATGTATTCTGACTGATCTGTTCATTTCCCATTATATCAACCAGGTCACTTTGCAAGCCTTACTAGGTATTTTGCAAGCACGCCTGGAATCATTTCACTTCTCTCATCAAAGTGTTTATTTCTGTGTGACTGGAGAGTTTATACACAATACAGAGTAAGTGAAAATAGTTAATAACATTTAGTAAAGTTTACATTGTACTTGAAAACACCATTTTAAAGATATTTGGGACTCCATGGTAAACACAGGTAGTATGTGCTCACGAAGACAACAGACGGTAATTACCACACTGAGACTGAATCTAATAAGAAGAATTGACACAGAGCCATTGCTCATAGGACAGATGCAAATGCTTTCGTGTATGATCCAAATCCCCCAGAGATACAAACTTCTGCCTATCCATCTACGTGTTCCCTGTGAATCACCTGAGACTACATTCCCCTTCCTGAAAATGTGCAGTTGCAGTCTTACTTTGTTCTTAGGGTTTACCTCTGTCTGGAACACTTTCCCTCCCTTTCCTCCATTTGAGATCCCACTCATCTTTGAAGGTGGATTCAAAGCCCTTCCTTTATCCACTGAATCAGAATGGATTGCTCCATCTCCTGCACTCCGGCAGCATATCAAATTTTAATTTGTATAGTGACTTACTTATCAGTCACTTCCACCAGTGGCATCAAATGGGAGGGTAGTCACTGAGGTGGCCTGCCAGCACAGCAGGCCACAAAATTAAATCCTGTTTCTTGAATAGATGAAAAATATAATTTCAACTTTTTTCTTGACTTGCAGACAAAATAGCAGTTGCTGATGATATTTTATCTTCATTTTCTTAACCCATTGCTCTAGAGGCTAACACATGAGGAAAAGATAGCTTTTTCCCCAGTACAAATTAATGTGAAGAACTGAGGTCTCAAAACCATGTTCTTTCTCAATTATCCATTAATCAAAATTACAAGGGATAACTGTCTCTGAGTTTGGAGTAATTATATGGGTAACACTTCTTAATAAATTTAAATTGAATATAAATTTATCTCTTAATAGATCATACTGGCGAATTAACTGCGTTTTGTTTCTCTGTGATATTTTGGTCACCGGGGCTCACAATTTCAGCATCGTAACTGACGATTCAGTAGTCCATCATTTTTTAGGAATCCCAGGAGCTTTGTCACTCAAACTTCTGTAGTAAAAAAAATCAATGGGAAGTAACTGCAATTTGTGAGGAGAAATTATAATAGGTAAAAGTCTCATAATGTTGCAAAATGATGAAATAGCTAAGCCTGCAGCTTAATTTACATTTTATTAGGGGAAATGGTACAATTTGAAACTCCATTACTGTACTGCATTCTTTCCCTCTTATGCCTGCTATGACCACAGCCGTTTCTATGTAAAATGGTTCCACTCACAGCCTGTCTTCAGAAAACTGCTGAGCATGCTGGCAACCCATGAAGAGGAAGCTGATAAAGACAGAAAACCTAAGCTATATTGGGGAGCAAAATGCTGTAAACGAAGAGGAAGAATAGTTAGTTATACGTGTTGAACCATTCATGGGCTTGGAGTATCTGAATGTTAATGTTAAGACAAAGAAAATTCCTGACTAGAGCAAAGTCCTCTAGGCACATTAAAGACCAGAAGTCTACTACTGGGAATTCCTGCTATGAGATTGCTATGGCTGTCTTGACCTATTCATGACCACCCAGTACTAATGTATGAAGATTTTTAAATGTTCTCTAGTGGGAAGAAGCATTGTTTTTAGGTTTAAGGTTCTGAGTTTTATCAGATGCATCAACAACATCACCGCCAAGTTACAGAATATCCCCATCATGCTTGGGCAGTTTCTTATTTAATTACTAGCCTGTTCTCTTTTCCACAGGGATTGTCTATGTTTTCAAAAATTTTAAGCAAATAAGACAAAAAAGTTAAACCAAAAATGTACACACACCACAGTCCCTTTTACATACATTTAATCTACCATATATCACATTTATGTATAATTAGCCATTCATCTACAATTTTAGGAACCAAAAGTTTTCACTCTTTGAGCTTTGGCATGATGACATTAGTAAGTAGAATGGATCTTTCTGAATAAAGCTTCAAGGACATTGGTTATAGTAAGTTTAATTATGAGATATATATATACATATATATAAATGCATATTTATTAATTTTTAGTTACCACTTTCAATTTAAATAAAACCTTTAACACTTCCTTCCTTGGGAAGCAATACTTGTAGAAAATTCTTTAATGGCCTTGAGTAAAATTATAAATTCTTAAAATAAGGTGGGAGCTCTATTACCCTCTGCTGTTTTCTCTTTGCCACTTGTTTCTTGTTACACTGGCCTCCTTGGTATTCCAAGACTACCCAGTGTATTTTTTAACCTCAGGCCTTTGTAGCATTTGTTATGTTTTTTGAAACACATTTAGATGTGCATGTGGTATCTTCTATTGAGGATTTCTTCAAAAGTATTGTCAATGAGTTATATCCTGATCACTCAGGTTTTTATACAAGCAACCTGTCTTCACTTTATTACTAAAGTGAAAGAAAACATAGATCCAGCAACGTTGTTCAGTTTTTAACATAATTTTGTCTTTTGTTTTGAACCAGTAGGGACATTTGAGTAATCAGTTACTTTTACAAAGTAGAAATCAAGATAAAGCAATCAAAGTATATATAATTTGAAAAATACTGTTTATTTATCTGTCATGATGTCTCACAATATACCACAATATATCTTTACATTAGAATAAGCTATCCTTTTTCTTCAAACTCCTCATTGTTGGTATTACTCCTCATTGCTGGGATTTCAGCTCTGAACCACTGTACTAAGTGTATAAAGATATTTAAATCCTTGGCTTCATGAGGCTATTGAGAATATGTGCATGATAAAAACACATCAAAGGACTGTACAACAATGCTAAATGATTTTCAGAAGCTATAGGGGAAAAATGAAACAACAAAGTTGGATGAGGAATGAGAATTTCATGTCTGTGATAATGAAGAAAAAACAAAGTACCAAAAGAATAAAATATAGGGACTACAGTGATAAGATACGCTGAATATAGCTTAATCATAGTGAGATCACATAAATTTGTTGTTCAAATGCTTTTAAAAGCAAAAACAGCCCCCGTATTAGGTGATAGTTTTAAAATAGAACCCTTGAGAAATCATAACCTATGTAAATAAAGTAAAACGAGGATGGGTAATGCATCTAAGATTAGCAAAGTCGAGAATAACATGACTGTGTGGTTAAATGCACCTAGGATGGTTGAGGAAGTCTAATGGACACTAAATTTGCAGCTATCTGTAGTCTTTAAAAATGACTATTTCAAAATAAAATCTCTGTAAATATAATTAAAGTTCATGATTATGTAGGATTAGTGGGTGACTTAATAAGTCTTTAGAGAAAGTCTTGGCTATGTAGTTAAGAGGAAAGAGAGCAGAAAAAAGTGTAAAAAGGGAGATCAGATTTAGAGTTGTGTTGTCGCAAGTCATACAAAGCTCACAGCCATCAAATGCTATGTGACACAAGAAAAGATTTTCCCCTCAGAACTTGAGAGCGAGGATGACCCTGCAGATAAGTTATACTTTCTTCTGCTCTCTTTCCTCTTTATAAACTGCCATTGCAGTTGTGCTCAAAGCCCTGTTACCGCCAATCCAGGTAGTGTACATCTCCATGTTCAGGATACGCGAGCCTGAGCTTAGGAATTGTTGTTCAAGTCTCTTGCCAACGCTAAGGTGGCTCCCTTAACTAAGAATTGTGCTTCCTTGCTCCCCTATCCAACCTTCCTTTACCCCAATCATCTTGTTTCCCCAAGTTCCCCCCATCCTCCCCTTCTCACTTTTCTCTCCCCATCTCCCCTTACCCCCATCGCACCCCACCCCCAAGAT
>NC_022014.1:68367920-68397264 GCF_000317375.1 Microtus ochrogaster
GAGGGGGAGGGAAGTGGGAGGCTGGAAAAAAATTAAAAAATAAAAATAAATAAAAAAGAATTCTGTTGTTTTAAATCAATGGCAATGGGTTTTTGATCCTACTGCACGTACTACCTACTCCTTTGTGGGAGCCTAGGCAGTTTGGATGCTCACCTTACTAGACCCGGATAGAGGTGGGTGGTCGTTGGACTTCCCACAGGGCAGGGAACCCTGATCGCTCTTGGGCTGATAAGGGAAGGGGAATTGATTGGGGGAGGGGGAGAGAAATGGGAAGCGTTGGTGGGGAAGAGACAGAAATCTTTAATAAATAAATAAATTAAAAAAATAAATAAATTGCCCAGTGTTTTGGTAGTTGATAATGGCTTCCGTTGAAAACTAATAGATGGTGGAAAATAATATGAAAAACAGACATAATAATAAAGAAATAACTAAGGGAAATTTAGAGTGGTCTAAAAGTAAAATATCATTCTAGCTGTCTGACAAATCTGATGAATAAGTTTATTTTTTCTATTTTTTGTTTTTGATCTTGTTTTTCAAGACAGGGTTTCTCTGTAGCTTTGGTGCCTGTCCTAGAACAAGCTCTTGATGACAAGGCTGGCCCCAAACTTACAGAGATCTGCCTGCCTCTGCCTCCTGAGTGCTATTTTTTCCAATTTTAACATGTCTCATGATAATGTCTCTGTTTTAAAATGTTTCTACAAAGAGACACTACTAGGTAAAATGAAATTAGGAAAAATATTTAGATGAAACAAATTCTATTTTATTTATCTGGGGAAGAGCAAACATCATTCTGCAGATGTTTGCTTTAATTTTTGCTGCATTTGTATTCTCAATTGTTGTTCTCAACATAGATCGACAGTCATGGTTCAGAAACTGGAGAGACTATGGTAAGCACCTAACAACCGGGAGAAGAACAGTGATGCATACAACCTTTGTAAAGTAATTTTGATATCTGATTAAATAAATTAAAGTTATATCCGATGGATGATAACTACTTTTTAAAAATATTGTCCTATCTATCTATCTATCTATCTATCTATCTATCTATCTATCTATCTATCCATCCATCCATCCATCCATCCATCCATCCATCCATCCATCCATCCATCCATCTATCTATCTATCTATCTATCTATCTATCTATCTATCTATCTATCTATCTATCGAGTCTCTTTTTGTAGAATTCTAAGAATAACTACATAGAATTGCATTGCAGATGATTTTGCATTTTTGGAAAGAATGCCAAATAGATATAGGGTCACCTCTAAAAATATGCCAGTTGCAGTTTGTCATCAGTGAGGGATTCTTAGATTCCTCTTGCTGTTTTTATAAGCCACACTTCCAACTTCTGCGTAAATTTGTTATAGGGACCTATGAGCCATTCCTCCTTTAGGATGTGGTCCTTTGGCTTTGAGAATTATTTTATTCCCTAAGGGCCCCCTAAGCTGCATGTACAGACTGATGCATGCTCAGTCCCTTATTTGTATCAATAAACCCAGATCTATACTAATGCAAATCTTTATATCATATTGCTCTTTAAATATAAACAAACATTTATAAACAATCATTTAAGGAATTTGGGCATAGTTCTCTCCAAACTACTTCCAGCAAAATTTCAGTGCATCTGTCTCCAGCTCTCTGATTCAGACTTCTTCCTCCAAGCATGCAATTTACTTTCTCCACCTAGCTCTGTTCTACCCTATTAGATCAAAACAGTTTTCTTTATTCATTAATGGTAAACACAACATACAGAGGGGAATCACATATCATTTACTACTTACTTTTTTATTTATCATACAAATACCTCTATGGCAAGCCTATTCATATGAATCTTCTTCATGTTATGGTCTACATCTTGGCACTCCAGATCAAGGCAAGCTATAATTACCTACAATACAGAAAAAAAAAACTCCTGAATAAGTTCTCTATTTCTAATATGTAATATGATATTGACTTTTAAAAAATAAACAGCTGTGACTCAGTTACAGAGGTTAACAGAGGAAAAGATGTATCAAATCAATCCACCATCTAATACTTGAAATTTATAAATGTGTAACACTTTTATTTATAAATAGAATTTAAGGATATTTTTTTCATGTTAATTTCAGTACCAAAATGTTGGTTTGGAAAGTAAGCAATGGAATATAAAATATATGTTTAATGTTTCTGTATTATCTATATTTTAATACATTAGTTAGTAGTATTTATATAAATTAGTTTAATTTAATTTAGCAATTAATTATTTGATAGTAAAATTATTAAAATAGGAAACTACAGTTCAGATGTTGATATGACTTGGACTATAAGTAAGCATACTGGACTCATACATTTATATCAGTTCTATGAAGTATATGAATTAACAAATAGAATCAGATATAGTTTTATTTTCTTCAGATTTATTTATTTCTATTTTATTTAATTGAGTGTTAACCTATATGTATTTGTTTGCACTAGATGCATGCCTCACTTGCACAAAGACTAGAAGATGCTATCAGATCCTCTGAAATTGTAAATGCCAATGATTGTGAGCCAATGATGGTACCTTGGAATAAAACCTGGGTCCTCTGCAAGAGCAACAAGTGCTCTTAACCACAGAGATACCTCTCTAGTCTGTCAATTAAACAAAGCTTTGTTTTATTATCTTGCTTCTTTTTTTGGCATAATCCTCTTTTTAAATTAAAAATAGACTTTTTATTACAATATATTCTGATTATGGCTCCTCTCTACCAACTCATCTGAGATTCTCCTCACCATCTGACTGACCCAAATATACATCATTTCTTGTTCTCTCTCATTAGAAAACAAACAGCATCTAAAAGAAAAAATTTAAAAAGAATAAAGAAAACTAAATTAAAATGAAAATAAACCTGCATAGGATAAAACAAACAAACATGGGGGCAAGAGCTGAAAGAAAAACATGAGAAACAGACATGAATGCATAAACACCCATATTTGAACACACAGAAATCCCATAAAGATACAAAATAAAAACCATGGTATATATGCAAAATGTTGGGCGCTACTCTGTTGAATTAAGAGCAGCTGGGCTGCGTCCCCAGGCACCCGGCCGCCCACATGGCTAGCTTAGCTTATGCCCCGAAATAATTACACGGAAACTGTATTCTTTTAAACACTGCCTGACCCATTACTTCCAGCCTCTTATTGGCTAGCTCTTACATATTAATCTAACCCATTTCTATTAATCTGTGTAGCACACAAGCTGGCTTACCAGGAATGATCTTAACCTGCGTCTGTCTGGCATGGGAGAACCATGGCGACTCCCTGACTCAGCTTCTTTCTCCCAGCATCCTGTTCTGTTTTCTCCGCCTACCTAAGGGTTGGCCTATGAAATGGGTCTAGGCAGTTTCTTTATTAATAAGAAATCATTCCCACATCATTTCCCCTTTTTCTGTTTAAACAAAAAAAGGAAGGCTTTAACTTTAACATAGCAAAATTACAAATAACAAAACAGTTATCAAGCAAGAATTACAGTTACAATATTTATATCTATTTTATCTTTTATCATAACAATGGAAAACTATAACTATGTATTCATTCTTCAACTCCATCAAAGACTCCAGAAGGATATAATATTACCTAAGCAAATAAAAAATAAATGACAGAGACATCTCGCAGCCTGGACAGTCACCCAAAGTTCCTCTGCACTGTTGGGGCATCCATCTTCGGCCTACAGGCCCATAGTATCCGGCAGACATTTTCATCAAGCAGGAAATTCCAAAGACAGTTCAGTCACTTTCTGCTGTGTCCTGCAGAATGTCTCACAGACTCTCATGAATCAGGAACCCCGAAAGACCATCTCACCTTTTGGCAAGTTCAGCAGTCCTCTCTCTGCAGGTTCTCTGTGTCCAGTTTATGCAACAGTCTAGGCAAGAGCAGTTTCTTGCCCAAATGGCTATCAAGCTCCATAAGGATCCTCTTCGATGCCCATCTTCCTCTTTAAGTAGATTGACGCTGTCAGGAGCAGACGTGTCTCATTGTCATGAAAAACCCTAAGTTATTAAAACATTTAAAATGCCATATTCTGCAGTCTTTGAAAGATATGAAGAATGCCTATCTAATTGAAATATATCTCTATATCTCTGTTGAAATAAGAGCGGCGGGGCTGAGTCCCAGGCGCCCGGCCACCCACATGGCTAGCTTAGCTTATGCCCCGAAATAATTACACGGAAACTGTATTCTTTTAAACACTGCCTGACCCATTACTTCCAGCCTCTTATTGGCTAGCTCTTACATATTAATCTAACCCATTTCTATTAATCTGTGTAGCACACAAGCTGGCTTACCAGGAATGATCTTAACCTGCGTCTGTCTGGCATGGGAGAACCATGGCGACTCCCTGACTCAGCTTCTTTCTCCCAGCATCCTGTTCTGTTTTCTCCGCCTACCTAAGGGTTGGCCTATGAAATGGGCCTAGGCAGTTTCTTTATTAATAAGAAATCATTCCCACATCAGCAAAAGACCTTTTAACTCATGCAGCATGAATGGGGTGAGAAGGGATTATAAAGGGATTATAAAAAAAATACATGATTATAAAGTATTCTTTGTCTTAAAGTTTCACATTAATACTAGATTTGGGTAGTGAATACAATTTACTTGATCTACAACCGTTCTAACTTTCAGACAATAAATTTAAGCTCAAACTATGAATGGCTTATAGTTTTCATTCAATGGAGCTTTAACAATATCTATTACTTCTGCCTTACTCTAACATATGCTAATTTAGTAGGAAAAATAGCGCAATGGTGTGCTACTGGTTAATCTAATACTCTGGAAAGGAACTCAAATCGCTATTAGCTGTGATGCTTTTTCATTGTATTATAAATTAATGCATTGTGCAAGAAGAGTGAATTTTTAAGATATTAGAAGCATTTCTTATTTAATAAAAATATGCATTATGCTGAAAGACATTTTTTAAGTTTATAATATATTATTAAATTAATGTGCAGTACCTCTTTAAAATGTTCTGCCAGTCTACCTGACCCTTGCACCTACCATGTTCTTCTGTACAATACTCATCACCTATGACTAGAGGATGGGTATGAAGTCGACTCTAGAATGCTGTAGCAGCATTTGAAAAAAATCACATGGGGTGTCCACCTTTTTCCTAGCATGAAAGAAAGTTGGAACGATACAAACAGAAGTGCATTGTGATGGGGAAAACTAGGTTCTTTGGTAGCAATACCGCAGTAATCTGTAGAAAATTGTTCTTTTGTTCCTTTGTAGCATTTTTATGTGGGAGACTCACAAGTCTCTCATTATGATTGGCTGAAGACAGAATGCCAGAACTAAATAGGATTTTAAAATCCCATTTCATCAGACCTCTTTCCTTTAGGTCATAAAGATTCGGAGATCATAGCCTGTATACTTTATAAGCTAAAATTCAAGTGAATGGGGAAAAATCATTTTTGTCATGCCAGCATAAAATGTGCTGCCATGTGAGTGAAGACAATTTGAAAAGAAGAAAAACATTTTGTGTAATGGGAACTTGACTTTGATAGGTATATTATGAAATGATCCAGCACTTCTTCAATAAAGCAAATGCTAAGACCTGAAGAAAAATGTGCTGCAATGATTCATTATCATCCACTTTTGACCCCTAACTGAAACCAAGGGCAACAGACAGTTAATGAGAATATCAGAGTTGAAACCTATAAGCCTGTCATTTCCATATTGTATAATAATCAGGTTGTATGGTGTATGTGAACACTTTTGCATATCAGAATTATAATCAAGTTGAAATTGATCCTATAGTTGGTGCCAGCTTCTTGACAGGAAAAGTCAAAAGACTGTCTTGGCTCACAAAATAGAAAGGATGGACAGATTAGCATAGCAACTACCTTGATAAATATTAGTGGTATTTGATGTATGTCTGGTGTATGGGAGAATGAGTGTATGTGTACTTGAGTATGCAGGTCAGTCCTAGGCATTGTTTCTTAGTAGCCATTTACCTTGCTCATTGAGACTGGGTGTCTCAGTGGATTCTGGTGCTCACCAATTAGTTCAGACTGACTGGTAAAAGAATCCCAGGGTGACTCCTGTCTCTGGCTCCCCAGAACTGCAATTCCAAACATTCATACTGAGACAAGTCAATCCCACAGTGCTATGGGACAATAGTTTTACCCTGTAAAGATTTGTTTCTTGTACTTGTTTAATAAAAAGCTGATTGGCCAGTAGTGAGGAAGGAAGTACAGGTTGGGCAACCAGGTAGGAAGGAGAAGCAGGGCAAGGAGAACATAATTCTGGGAAAAGAAAAGAGTCAGTCTGCATCTATCACTCAGAAACAGGAAAAAAGATGAGAATGCCTCACTGATGAAAGGTACCCACCCATGTGGCCAACACAGACAAGAATTATGGATTAAGATGGAAGATATGAGTTAATAAGAAGCCTGAGCTAATAGGTCAACCAGTTTATAATTAATGTAGTAGACCTCTGTGTATTTCTTTGGGATGAACGGCTGAGGGACTGGGCAGGACAGAAACCTCAGTCAACAAAAGGGCACCCACATGGACAACTACATCCACATAAAGCTTGAGAGAGCTTGGGTAGTAATTCTAGACAGAAAAGAATAGTGTTAAGCATGGCTTATTGATACCAGCACTTTCTCGGGTAGGCTCTCTTTATCAGACACAAGAGAATCTCATTTAAGAGAGACTTCCTGACTCAGTTTTAGTTGCAGAACCTTGCAGCTCTTCTAAAAGGCTCTGCCACCAAACACTTAAATGGTTTTTATGAATAGCCAAAAACATTCTTCTTGATGGTGGCAGGGACCTTAAAACACCATAGAGTTATGGCAACAAACATGACTCCAGCCAGGACCTCTGCAATGAGGCTAGACTCTCAGAAAGCTAAGGAATGGGCTGGATCCAGCCATCAAAGCCACAGCTTTAATTCTAGCCATATTATTTAGCAAATTAAAGACTCATGTGGTCAGAAAAAGAGAGATATACAATAAAGATAGATTCATATGAAGAAAACCTCTAAACTATTTACAGTATGTTTAAAAATATTTGTAGAGGGGCTGGAGAGATGGCTCAGAGGTTAAGAGCATTGCCTGCTCTTCCAAAGGTCCTGAGTTCAATTCCCAGCAACCACATGATGGCTCACAACCATCTGTAATGAGGTCTGGTGCCCTCTTCTGGCCTGCAGACATATACACAGACAGAATATTGTATACACAATAAATATAAATAAATATTTAAAAATATTTGTAGACTTGCAAGAGAAAAGAAAAAGAATAAAGTCCTTAAAATAAAAAAAGAGAGTAGTTGGGTATGGTGGCACACACTTTTAATCTCAACACTTTGGAGGCAGAAGCATGAACATCTCTGTGAGTTCAAAGTGAGGTGGCATACACCTTTAATCCCAACACCTGGGAAGCAGACACAGGCAGATCTCTGTGAACTCAAGAACTACCTGGTCCATAGAGTGAATGCAGGGACAGCCAAAGATACACAGAGAAACCTAGTCTCAAAAAAATTTTAAAAATAAAAACATAGAGTTTAAAATGTAGCTACACAAAAATGGAAAATACACAGAGTCTAAATACTGTATGTTCTAATGTTGTCTTTGATTTGTTTGATGGCTGAGGAAGGAGTAATAGCTGCTAAATGATATTTGATTATAAATGCTGCTGAATTAACCCAACAGATATATTTTGAAAATGACTTGACTTCAAAATTGCAGTCAAAATATATGTTGCTTTTGAGAAGAGGTTTTACTTTTGTTTCCACAGGAAATGAGGGACTATGGATTCATTCTGGGTTAAGAAAAATCAGGTTTCATCAAGAAAGACCCCCTGAAAAATCTCCAATGGGAACAGATGGCCCAGATGATTCAACATTTCAGAGGACCACTGTTGGAGTTTACTCTGACACATCCAGAACAGCCTCAAAACTGCTGGCTGAGATGATCAAAACTTATAAAATATTCCAGTCAGGAATTGACCATAATTCAAAATTTTCTTTAGGTCCCCATAAAATTATCAGCACCCAATCAGCAGGAATTAGGCTAGAAACTATACCCACATTCCTTCAAAATGGATTATGAATATTTATCTTTGTTTATAGTGTTGGTTATAAGTTGTTATGGATAATGGTCAGGAAAAAAGCTAAACAAAGAAGATTAGATTATTTTGAAAAAGAAAGGGAGGGAAGTGCTGTGGGACTTGTCTTGTATTAATAAAATGCTGATTGGCCAGTAGCTGGGAAGGAAGTAGAGGCAAGACAACCAGAACAGGAGAATTCTGGGAAGAGGTAATGGTGTGTAGAAGTAGCTGTCACTCAGACACAGAGGAAGTAAGATGAGAATGCCTAGCTGAAAAAGGTACCAAGCCAAGTGGTTAACACAGACAAGAATTATGGGCTAATAGAGTTAATAAGAAGCCTGAGATAATAAGCCAACCAATTTATGATTAATGTAGACCTCTGTGTGTTTCTTTGGGACTAAATGGCTCTCAGACCAGGCAAGACAGAAACCTCGATAACTACAGATCCATTCTAAATATCCACCAGCAATGTGTCAACAGACTTTTACCTAATCAGGTAGACAATACTATTTTTTCCAGTCTTACAAATAGAGTAGTGATACATGGGTGAAAATTGTCACAACGATGTCCAAGTCAGAACATACAAAAACACTCACATACAGTCTTATGAATTAAATTCCTCTTGACTTCACATGAAAAAAACCTCAGGAATTAGATTTACTAGACCCTTTATAAATAAAGAAATCTGGCAAATCTTGATTTTAAGAAAGAAAGTAGGAAGCCATCACAGAAATAAAAATATAGACTTCTTTTCACAATACCTATGCAGTGTGCACTCAGAATTTGTGTTTATAATAGTTAGAGTCACTTAACATATCCAAATTAAGCATGAATTTGTTTTGCACAATGAGATACTTATTCCTTTCTTCCTAAAGTACAATAATAAATACAGAATAAAATTAAAAAATGGAAAAGCAAGATTCTCTCTAGGACCATAGATATGTATTGTGCTTAAGAAAGTACCCTTCCTATTTTGAGAATATTAAATATTCTCCAGTGACTATTGATATCTAAATTATTCTGCAGAACCATTGATTTAATGATAATGTATGCTATTACAATGCAAAATTGGGTAGAAAAGAACATTCAGGAAACCATAAGGTCACTTCTGGCTTTGGTTTTAGATGTTTAAGAAAATATATGTGTCTATGTCCCTCTGTGTGTTCTGTGTGTCCCTTTGCTTAGGGAAACATGAACACATGTCTACTCACTCTGCATAGGCAATCAACAAAAGTAAGGATGCCATCAAAATCCAACTTAGAGAAGCAATGTGTTTTCTTTAGTTTGGTTTTTGTTTTGCTTTTTTTGAAATTACTTACAGGAATATAGGTAAGGGGTTAGTTACAGAAGCAGAAATAATTTAAGACAGATGCATCAGCAGAAGTCCACCCCACCATTGGTGAGCAGCTCATGAAAGCTGGGGATCTCACTGTATGCCTCGTAGTCAGGTTAACAGATTACAAACTGTTTTGTTCCACTGTTGGTCTGAGTGTCTTCCAGCAGCTTTGCTCCTTTTTCTCTCTCTTCCAAATCTGTAGTTCTAGACAGCTTCTTTGCTCAGAGAATATCTCAGTGGTCCTCCTAGTTTATATAAACTTGATAAGGGAGGAGCCTATTGAATCTGGTCAGTTTCAGAAACTTCCGGAGGCTTCCTGAGTTGTTTACTTACTAGTTTTAATGAGTTTCCCTAAAAGAATAGAATGTTTCACTTGCCTTTAAAACATCCTTCATTCCACTGAACCCTGCAAAACCGAAAGTTTAATCTCAGAAGAAACTGCTGCAAAAGTGTGTGTCACTAAGAAGCACCTTAAGAAGATAGACCTGGTGAGTTTAAGTGTGACATACACAGCCAGAGATGCTTGAGAAGTGGTAGATCTAAGTAAGGGTTAATTTGACACATCTGCTAATGTGTACCAAGATAGAAGTCACTATGGATTTGAGCAGTGCCTTTCTTAACACCAAATCTCAGCTCATTTCCGAATAATCATTGGACATCTGACTGTGCACACTTTTTGTGTTGATGCAAAACTAACATCAGCTATGCCTATGACAGATTTTGTTTTCTGTTCCTTATAGAACACTAAGATTCACTTTAGGTGAATCTACACATTCTACACATGTAAAGAAAGAAACAATGACCTGAAGGACCGGAAAACCTGAAGGGCACAGAAAAGCAAAAGGTGAACACCCCAGTCCCTAGGATAAGCTGAAGGCTGCGGGACCCCTCTTTAGAGGAAGCATTAGTTAATGGAGAAACTTAAGTTACTCAAAGTTGCTGACTGCAGCCCATTCCCCCACTCATAGTCATAAAGAGAATGTTGACCACCCAACTTCCCCTATCAGTTGGGTCATATTTCAAACATCCTCTGTGGTTAGCAAAGGGTCAGCATATGTCTGGAGGATGTAACCAGAGAAGCTGTTGCTATACCCCTTAGATAATAATAGCCTATCAGAAACTAACAGCTGATCTTTGCCTAACCTTTAGCCAATTATGATATAGGATAAGCCATTTTGTACTTTGAAACTAATCTTGTGACTGCGTTGTGGTTTTTGTCTTTATAAACCCCTTAAGATGGTAGACGGGGTCCTTCTCCCTGTCTGCTGTGTCAGACTGTGAGGCAGAGAACCCCGTGCTAGCCCATACTTAATAAATGAACCCTTGCTTTAGCATTCAGAAATGGGACTCCATGTTAGTCTTCTTGGGGGGGTCCCAGGATTCAGGCACAAAACACCCAGATGCTATTTAGGTATGTTCAATGTTAGAAAACCAACAACTATCTGCATGAGAGAAGAGATTCTTTTTAATTTCAAGGAGATATTGCTTTTGAAAAGAGTTGTTTGTAAGTAAACATATAAATTGAAAAGAAAACTTCTTGGCCTGCAGCCACAAAGTTCTTTCTGGTGAAATGTCTTGACTGGGAGGCAGAGTCCCTGGATGTGTCTAAACTACCTAATTCCCCAGAGTTTCTTTAATTTCTCTGTGAGATTTAATTTGTAGTAACTTAATAAAAGAAATAGAATCTGCAGGAAGAAGCCCTGCTTAATGCTCAAAGACAGAAGCACTTCATCCCAGGAAAGTGGTTAAACATGGAGCAGCAATGTTCTGGAGCTTCGTGACAGCATGTCCAAGTGCTTTAGTACAGGTGAGGGAGTTCAACAGATGCTCCCCACAGCACCTGCTGTCTGTATGTTGACTATTATTTTATTTCTGTTGCTTATTTCTATCCCAATATATTTGTAAAATCCTGTTAGGTTCATGCATGACGTTTTTTTCTGAGACAGCATTGTTTGGCTATGTGACAGGTGGTCAGAACTCTGATGTTTCCATAATGACAAAAACAAAACACTTAAAAGAGCATATGGACTGTAAATCATACAAGACATGAAATGCTTGAAAAATGACTTATTTTTGTCTGTCAATTCCTAAAGGGAGAAAATAAATAACTATATAAGAAATATGAACTACTCGGAGTTTAATTTTTCGGGTAAATGTCTGAATTTTTCACGTTGTTGCAAACCTGTTGTCTTTATCCATTTCATAGAAAAGCCCATTCACTATATTTTGATTGATCAATCTAAGAAATGCAGTTTATCCTTACATTATAGAAATTAACATTGAAGAATAAAGTTTCTATCCCCTCCCCCTTCAATCCTCTCCACAAGGTCCCCAGGCTCCCAATTTACTCAGGAGATCTTGTCTTTTTCTACTTCCCACGTAGATTAGATCTATGTAAGTCTCTCTTAGTGTCCTCATTGTTGTCTAAGTTCTCTGGGATCGTGGTTTGTGAGTTGGTTTTCTTAAGTGTATTTCATTCATTTTAGATTCCTCTGTTGAGAGTTCTCTGTCTAGGTCCGTATTCCATTTTTATTGGATTTTGTGTTCTTTTGTTGACCAATTTCTTGAGTTCTTTGTGTATTTTGGAGATCAGACATTTGTTTCATGTGGGGTTAGTGAAGATCTTTTCCCATTCTGTAGGCTTTTGCAACTCTTATAAAGAAAAACATTTAAATGGTGCTGGCTTACAGTTCACAGGTTTAATCTATTATCATCATGGTGGGGAGGATGGTTGTGTGGTGCTAGGGAAGGTGCTGAAAGAGCTACATCTGACTAGGCAAAAAGGAAGAAGAGAAAATGTCACACTGGGCCTGACTTGAGCTTCTGAAACCTCAAAGTCTGCCCCCAGTGGCACACTTACTTCAACAACACCACATCTAATAGTGCCATTCCCTATGAGCCAATGGAGGCTATTTGCTTTCAAACCTCCACAGGGTCCAAACCGAGTGACAAGATGGTAGCAAGGACTTTTAATTCTCCTTTAGAAGAACACAGAGGAATGGCTGTGAGACAGCACAATGAATCCATCCTGTTTCCTAACTGGAAATCTTTATTGGAATGTGTAAACATAGACACATTTCAGACTCTTTCAGCCACCTCTCCGAATCCTTAATGAATTTCATGCTGGAGAATCCATGAAGCTCCATCCTGGGCTATAACAACTAAGATTTGTGTCTTTCGAGTTTCAAACAAATATTTTTATTACATATTTTTGTTTGTTTGCTTCTCTGGGTTTTTGTTTTATTTTGGTTTGGTTTGTTTTTACAGAAAGGCTCTCTCTGTATCCCTGGCTGTCCTGGAACTCATTTTAGACCAAGCTGGCCTCAAATCCACAAAGATCTTCTTTCCTGTGCATCTCTAGTGCTAGGATTAAAGGCACGATCACCACACCCAAACTTGCTTTTTTCTTTTCAATCAAGGATCTCAAGAGGCACTCAAAGGAATCCAGAAGAATGACACAGAGCAATGACTGACCACTCAGACTTCTGCTGTCATTTGTCCCCCACACTTACAAAAGTTTTAGTACTATTTTCTATATTTCTAGAGCTTTCCCCTGTTTCTATGAGCAGCATATGTTTCAATAAATACCACCAGAAACCAATGCTTTGCTTTATCCCCAAGGCTACTACACATCGACCATAATGAGCAAGATGCCTGTCTTCCTTCTCCAATTAAGGGGGACTGTGACTTCTACGTGTAAGTTCCTACAATTCTATGAAGAAAAATCACGTACTGTCTTCATTCAAATTGTTTTGCAATAGTGTCAACAAAAAGATTTTAGGATTATAGGTTTGAGTTTGAGCACAGAAAAAAGCTATATATGAGTCTTTTAGTGTTTCCATGCTATTTTTTAAAGAAAGAATTGGAATTGACCAAAAATTGTCCTATGATGATCCATTTTACTTTATAAAAGGCAGTTTCTTCAAAAGACAGAGCTGGAAACCTGAAGCAGGATCTAATCTACAATCTCAAATTTATAGTCAAATTATACCACTTACCAGACTACTGTTTGTTTGGTTTTTTTTTTTTTTTTGATTTTTCATTAAAAATCCAGGCACAGGGGTTTTTGTTTCATTTTGTTTTATATTTCATAAAATTGGGCTCTAAGTAGTTATTTCTCAAGTTTGTAATGAGGCTCACCTGAGAGGACGTCAATAATAATTTATTTTTTGTTTATTTAATTTTAGTCACAATCAAAACTCAAAGCTTGGGTTAATTTTTTACTTATGCAATTGTAAACATTTGTTGGCTAAAACATAGCTTATTGAGTAATACATTTACAGCATATATTTTTGTCATGTATGTATACAATATAGTATACCTTTGCTTTCTTAGTTCACAGACAAATATTCCTTCAGCAGCGGTTAGTGATAGGTGAGTTAAAAGAAACAGCTGTTTGTTATTGGAAACATGTTTTTCCACTGATGACACAAAGAGATTTCTACATTATACATAGGAATGATAAATACAACAAGTAAATAGAAGACTTTTCCAGTAGGACATATAACCAACAGCATAAACTCCATGATTTCTAGGTGACTGGCTGAAAGCCTTCACAAGAGACAACCAGGGGAGTCCTCAGGAACTCCCCACTTCAGTAAATGAATGGGACATAAGGATCTTTCAGCAGAATTCATCTAGTAATGCTCAAATCTCAAGTTTATGAACCTTGCAGGAAAGCCTGTGTGTTTAGAGGAGATGAGCAGAGCAGGAATCTGAGCTTTTGAACCTTGGTCATGCATAGTGCAAGTCTCTCTGGTGGAACAAAGCAGCATTTATAGGGATATCCCTTTTTAGGGTTCTCTAGTCTAAAATAACTGGCTAAGAAGTATTAAATTCTGTTTAGAAAAAGACCAGTGCATCTATCCAAACCTCAGTAAGCAAGTATATATCAGTGCCACTTGCTTCTTAGTTAAAAATGACTACTTGATATAAAATAACAGAATGAGCCTTTCCCATTCCCAGCTATAACTTTTTAGTAAAATTCGTAATGTACTTTAGAAAAGGTTTATTTTTTGTCTTAAGCCACTGTGATAAGCTCTTTTCCACATGATAAACCAAACCACTAATCAATGATTAGTTGCCTACATAAAGAAATAGTAACCTTCAAAATTACTTCGTGTATATGAACATGCAGACCCTGAGGCGAGCAAGTATTACATTGCCTCTATCATTGAAAGATGCTCATAAAAAAATACACAGAAAGGTGAGGTACATCTCTACTTTATCGTTTCGAGTTATTTAATATCTGTCTACTCATTTCTAAGTCCATGAGACTGAATTATTTTAGCGTGCATAAAGTATACATTTGGAGATAGGAAATCTAGTTTAGTTTCCTTTAAATAACCGCCGTCGGTGATGACACTTTTCATTTCAGTGTTATGAAAACTCAGATGAAAACAGTTTCCATGCGGTTGATCAGATCTCAGCTCCTTTAGAGGATATTTTCTCAATTCAAGTCCAACTATAAAACTTAAAGACAAGAATGAACTTAGAAACTAACTTAGTTAGTGACAGCCACAAGCAACTGCTGTTTTGTACACTTTGTCCCTCAACTTCCTATTTTTCATTTGGGCACAAAATGTTAAAGTTTTTTTTTACATTAGTTTTGTCTTGAGTAAGGGTCTCAAAAGAGAAGAGAAATGAAAAAATGAAAAGAGGCTTACTATAGCTAAGAAGAGGCTGTCATCATACTAGTGAGTATCCTTGAATTTTATAATCTTCCTAACTCTACATTCCAAGTACAAAGATTGCAGAAATGCACCTTGTTTGATGCATTGCTAATGATCCACCATGAAGTTCAGTGCACAGTAGGTAAGCTGGGCTTTACCTACAGGTCCTTTAAACGTGCTTAAATAAATACAAGTCATCTCAATAATTTTAAACACTTTTATGTCAAAAAGCTAAATGTAAAAATACAAAAAATGTGGATTAGAATTCAGACTAAATTTTAATTACTATTTCATATCATATTTTCTTTGCTTATTTGATTGATTAAAACATGTGGGGATTTTGTGTGCCTATATGCCTGTGTATTTTGTGCATGCCTTATGCTCATGGGGGTCATTAAAGGACATATTATTCCTGGGGCTGGAGTTGCAGATAAGATTGTGAGCCACTATGTAGATGCTGGAAGGTGAACTGGGGGTCCTCTGCCAAAACAAATGCTATTAATCACTGAGTCAACATTCCAGGCCACATGTCACAATTTTAAAAGCTATTTTCTCTCAATATTTCAGCTCATAGATCTTTTTAACATGTAGGAAAATTATAAGGATCATAAAATGAAAATTTTAGTAAGATTACTTATCATTGTATTTTTATCACATCTGTGTTCTACATACAAATACATGGGTGCACACAGAGACATGGTGTGGGAGAATTGTCTGTAAATCATGTTATAAATAAACGCTGATTGGCCCGGCAGGAAAGATAGGCGGGAAAACTAGATAGGAAGTAGAAATGATATAATGAGAACAGGAGAATTCTGGGAAGGGGGAAATTGATTCCTCTGACTCTTGCCCAGACCACCGAAGCAGCAGGATGTGATCTGCTCCACTGAAAAAGGTACTGAGCCACATGGCTACCATAGATCAGAAAAATGGGTTCATCAAGATGTGAGAGTTAGCCAGTGAGAGACTAGAGCTAATGGGCCAATCAACTTATAATTTATGGAGACCTATGTGTGATTTTCTTTGGGGCTAAACAGTTGTGGGGTACCAGGCGGGACAAAAACCCCAACAAACAAGCCAGCCCTCATGTTACAGAGACAAATGTGTATTCTCTTATGTACCAGTAAGTTTTGCTTTTACTACATTATTTGGAACAAATAAGTTTTAGCATGAAATGTCACTTTGGAATAATTTGGCATTCATGTTCTAAAAATAAAGAAATTCTTCTGAAATTCCACAATATCTTAATCCCCAAAGAAATGAATTCAACTATTTTATAATTTACATTAATAGTTAAATATCCTGATTTGAATCCAACATGCCTTGTAAGATTTTCTTTAATTGTTTGTAGTGGTCTATAATAAGGGTTTAATCAAGGCTATTGATTAACAACAGAGTTTCTCTTTTTCCGTTGTACAATTTAACTCTCTCCAAATCCTAACTACCACATGCATTCAAACAGAACATAGTCCCATTCAATATCTTTCTGTCTGTCTGTCTATATATCTCTATATAACATTTAATTAGATTTAACCTACCAAAAAGAAAGAAAGGGAGAAAGAAAGAAAGAAAGAAAGAAAGAAAGAAAGAAAGAAAGAAAGAAAGAAAGAAAGAAAGAAAGAAAGAAATGTTCCAAAGCCATAGGTCACCAAGTAAAAACCTCAGCACCAGATGTGAGGTATCTTCTCTAGACTTGTTGGTCAGTCACATCCTGGAGACCTCAAAAGAATAGAGATGACTCCCTTTGCTCTCTTAGTTGCTGCTATAACTTGATGGTAAGACCATTTTGCTGAAGGCACCCTACACTTTGGCTACAGGATATGAAGAAATCAAGTTAGTTGTGACCAGGAATCTTCCTTTGTGCTGGCTAGCTGTCATAGTTCCAGAAGATGAGATGTAGACTGCAGGAGAGAAAACATCATCAGTAGGCATACCTAGCTGTAAACACTATGAATTACAATAATGACCTGAATATCAGGGTAGGCCCATGTGTACAGTAAGGACACAAATGTTAGATGATTAACCAGCCCTTTCAGATTGGGTTTGAATTCTGAAGCACAAGAGAAAACATATGCCTAGGAGTGTAAACCTGGCCAAGAGCCGATGGTTAGGGAACTTACAGCCCAAGAGGGTAAATCTACTACGATTATTCTAACATTACTGTCATGGATTTTGCTTGTCCTAAGAGGGCTGTTAAATTCCATGTCTGCATAAAGGAGCATGAAGGTGATAAGAGCATGCTCCCAGGTTGTCCAGGGAAATCTTGCTTATGGCAGGTAGTATGGTCAAGAAATGGGAAATATTTAGGAAGGTGTTAAAAAGAAATTGTATCCATGAATGGACAAGCTGTGAAAATAGTTTATTTAATAGATCAAAATCCAAGAATTAAGGCTGGGGTAAAAAGAAAGAATTCCATAAAGAAGAGAGCATCTGTGGCTGTGCCTTCTTGACTTCAGTTAGACAGAAGCCACTCACTTGCTTTTCAATTGCTTTACACATTGGCAGCTTCATTTACAGTTAACTTGAATTGTTTTGGGGTTATGTTACTACTCATTATTACATGTGCAATTGTGTCAAGTGGCATAACTGCATAGAATTAATTTCCTGTATATACCACAGCATCTGCTCCCACAAGACACTTAAGAGAACAAAGATCCAGTAGATAATCAGTGCTCAACCTGTGGGTCATGACCTCTTTAGGCTTAAGACTACCAGATAGTGTGTATATCACGTAATGATTCATATTAGTAGCAAAATTACAGTTATGAAGTATCAATGAAAAATAATTTTAGGTTGGGGGGGTCACCACAACATGAAGAACTGTATTAAAGGGTGTCAGCGTTAGGCAGGTTGAGAATCACAATAGATGGTATCTCTAATGTAATGAGCAGTGTGCTTGACAGGGGTTATTACAGGAGTCCTACATATATCTTGATATTTTCCTTAACGTTTATCACTCTTATATTTAAAGAAACAGTCAATTCCTTTTATACAATTTCTATGTAGTATGTGTGTACATGTGTGAGTGAGACAGAGACAGAGACAGAGACAGAGGGAAGGAAGGAGGCAGGCAGGCACACAAAAACTCAGAGACAGAGAGTGTGTTCAGGCCTATGCATGCAATGATGCACATGTAGCCATGAAAGGAACTTAAGAATTTCACCCTTGTTATCTACCTATTTGAGACAGGGTCTCCCCTTGTTGTTACCTGATGAGAACGCCAGTCTGTGTGGCCGATGAGTTTCCAGAAATTTGCTTGTTCCAACCTCTTGTAGCACCATCTGAATTCTGAGTTTGTAGACACACTCTCCTGTGTCTCATTTTATGTGAGTTTCAGGGATCATAGTTAAGGTCATCCTCTCACTTAAACGGCAAACACTTTCCCCACTGAACAATCTTGTCAGTGTGTAAGTTATATTTTAATCATGATTTTGAAGACCTGCAATATTTTGCTGGTATTATAAGATACTGTCCTCATTATTTCTCTTAAAGGTGTCTTTCAAACAGCAAAAGAGAGACAATTATATATCTTAAAGATAGGAAAATTTCCAAGTTTGTAAGTCAAAATATAAACTTATGTAGTATATTTTCTAACATTTTAGGTGGATGATGACTTTATTTCAAAATAGCAATATAAATTTATTTTTATAATCACCGAGGTTACTTTTAGGATAATCTTTGACTCTATTACTAGGAAGGAAAGTTTTGTTTGGTTTTTTAATTTAAACTAACTCCCGACTGTGATAAGGAGAAATTACATGAATAAAAATTTTTAGATCCAAGAGAAAAGTAGTGGTAAAATATCATACCTGACAAGGATGAGTGTAAGGGAAGAAGGTTCAATTTTCACTTGCAGTTTAAGGGGAAGTTGTCTATCTTGAATAGGAAAGAGTGACAAATGCAGGGACTTCATAGTCTCAGTGCCACGGGGATGCCTGGTCTCTTAGTTTTACAGAATAGGAAGCAAAAATGAAGAAAGGAAGTGGATCTTGGCAGGAAAACCTTAGTTCTTCCCACAGTGACCTATTACTTCTGGGGAGACTCTATCTCTTCAAGTATCATAATCTTTCATGACAATACCATCAAATGGAGAGCAAATGTCCAAAGACAAAGGCCCTATGAGAGAAATTTCACATTTACATCACAAAAATGGGACCTATTCAGCCCTATATTCCTATTTTGATAAAACAACAAAACTATTGGAATATGTAACTGCTTCCAGTTTTGACTGGATGTTCTCATTTCATGCTGTTGTTGTGATAAAATATCTTGCCCAAAAACACAGGGGAGGGAAGGATTTAGTTGCTTTACAGTTTTAGGTTACCATCCACCATTGCAGGGAAGCCAAACGAAGGTGTTGAAACTGCTGGTCATACCATGTGCACAGTCAAGAGCAAAGAGAAAATAAACACTTTTTTTAATTTCCTTATCTACTCATCCTCTCTTTCTCTAGACAGTCTGTGACCCAAATCTAGGAAATCACACTTTCCAAAATAGGTTGGGTCTTCCTAAATCAATTGACAATCAATATAATCTCCCACAGATGTACTTATATCTGATTGATAAAAATACTCATTTGAGACTCCTGTTAAAACTAGCCAGCATAGATATATAAACTTCAGTACCTACCATGTGATAAAATATTTACACACAATATATTTATCCTCAATCTAGTTGGGTTTATTATATTACCTGCTTCGCCCTGCCTGTATTTGAAATTGGTCTTTGAAATGAAGATTTCTATATTTCTTTCCGTTATTAATGCAGTTATTATGACTAGAAATTATTATTAAGTCAGGGTTAAAGAACTACTATACTTTGTTTATTCTGAAGATTATGGATATGAGGTTTTGAGAAACATATCTTTCATGCACATTGGGTATATCACTTTGTTGACAGAAACCAGTATCTAACATGTAGCATCATACCCTTATAAACATCAGTATCTTCTATCTTTATTGTGGAGAAAGCCCATTTGAGAGGTAACTAACTTGCCTGGCGTGGGCACGCTAGGTAATATGAGTCCAGCTAGCACCAGAATACAGAAAGTGAGTTTATCATTGCTGTTATGATTTGCATATGAACTGTCCTTCACCGGCTCAGGTTCTTAGGTGCTTAGTCAACAGAGCAACTATTTTGGGGAGGTTATAAAATCATTGACAAAGGAAAGGAAGCTAGAGGAAGCAGTTACAAGAAAGCAGTCCTTGAGACTTATAGGCCAGCGTACTTCTCACTCTCCTTCTTCTTCATTCTATAAGAAAATATGAAAAATGTACTGCAGAAAGCCCCTGCCACCATACTGTATTTACCGTGAACTGTGCCACGTCAGATCATGAGTCACAGTAACCCTTTCTTCCCCTGTCTAGCTTCTTTTCAAGCATTTCATCATAGTTTCAGAAAGGTAGCTAATATAGTTGTTGTATACTTTATGTGCAGGACACATAAAGCTTTGAAAAGCTTGATTATTTTCTCTATGATGTCATTTGCTCACTTTTAGATGTGGTGGGTATCATCTAACTAAAGGTTGCTTATGAAGATTTTAAAAATTACAAAAAGTAAAATTGCAGGCAATAGTCTAAATTGGGACTTTGACAAATATCTATACCTACGTCTGAGTGAGGAAGTATATACATACCTTATTGACTTTAATATAGCATTGTTCTGAATCACAAAGCAACAATAATTAAAAATGCTTTGACTTCTGCTACCATTAGAGCAAAGAATTATTGCTAGACACTAGAAAACTAGAATCAGGGGGACCACCTAGAATAAAATGGATAAACACATTCACTATTCAAGTGTCCATCTTGAAACAAGCAGTTATTTTAAATAAACACCAGGTGGACAAACAGTATGTTTAAATCTGCCACTAATCTGCAGACTTTATCAAAACAAAGCTAGAAAGAGAAAAAAGGGAAAACACAGCCGGATTCAGCTAGCAGATGATAAGACATAAATCTCATGGCATCAGCCAGAGAAAACAAACAACACTGTGAATATTATGAAGGAAATGAATGTTGCATTGCACTGCCTTGCTTCCTGTGTTCTATCAATGCAAATATTTAAAGTGATAAGTCATTAGAAATACTACTACAAAGAAACATGTAGGAAGATGTCTGCTGGTTAAAAAGGCTCCATGAATGTAAGATACAGGTGCTAAGAGGAATATTCCCTTATGAAATATTAGGTACATAACTTTAAAAGTTCTTATCTAACTATATATAATGTAGGTTATAGGTAAATGTGCTATATTGTTCTCTAAAGATAAAGAATATAATGCTTTTAATTTAATAATAATAAATGCTATTAATTAGACAGAGATGAAATACCTTATAACTTAAGTAAGCTAGCTGATAAACTATGGGCAGAATCATAAGATTTCCTGTTGCTTAGTTTTGTAAATGCTGTGGGAAATCCTACAGCCAGCAGCCTTTAAGTTACCCACCCACTTGGGAGTGGACTCCTTTACTATAAATGTGTATGTAAAGTGTGCATTCCCTCTCTCTTCCAGTTGCTAGATTCGGTTCCTGTTCCTTGTTTTCATGAAGAGGACTGTGATCTGTGAGTCTACCCCTAAATAAATAACCCTTTATTATACTCGATTCTGAGCTAGTGTGGGATTTCTTTTTAGTGTCCATCTTCATGTAAATGTGTACAAAAGACATACTCATTTATTGGCATTTTCTATAGTTTCTTTCTGAATAACCAGCAAAGGAAAATATGGAGATTCAAAGGCAAAGATGGAAGGAAGGGCTTCCAAGACCATTGTCCAGTCTTTTTTTTAGATTTGTACAACTTTTAAAGTTGTTTGCAGAAAACCCATTTCTTGCAGTCAGGGAAGAGATTTGAGTTTTTGAAAGGAATATTAATTTTGTTGCTATTTCAGCTATAAACACAGTTGTAATTGTTTGATCTATCCAAAAAGCAGAAACTGGGAGCTAGAGAGAGAGCTGAGTGTTAAAGAGCACCTTGTTGCTCTTGCAGAGAACCCAGGTTCTCTTCTGGCACTCACATGATAGCTCACAACCATCTCTAACTCTAGTTGCAGGGAATCTTATACCTTCTTCTGATCTCATGCAGATGATACACATATGCATGCAGGCAAAACACTCAAAAATCAAACAAAATAATAAGCAGAAACTGAGGCTGAAGATTAATGTCTTCAATGCTGGCACAGATTATTCAGTTTTAAGGTAAAGGTCACTCCAAGCTTCAGCATCAGACATGCATAGCTCTGCCTGAACATCCTGTATGAAACCAGCAACAACAATTTCTTTATTATACAAACAAATTTAAAGATATCTCTAACATATTTACCTAAATATAATAAGATAGTATGCCTTTCAGTATTCTCAAAGGAAGAAACAAATGGCTGATAAGCACTTAAGGAAATTTTAAGCATACTTATTCATCAGGGAAATGCAAATCAAAATTACTTTGAGATTTTATCTTACACCGATCAGAATGGTCAAGATAAATAAGGTAAATGTCAGTTCAATCTGGCTAGGATATGGTGTAAGGGGAACACCAAGCCATTGGTGATCAGACTGCAAACGTGTTCAGCCACTATGGAAATCAGTGTGGTGGTTCAGAAGATGGGACTAAATCTTCCTCAACATTGAGCTTTATTATTTCTGGGAAAATACTCAAAGTGTGGTGCCTGTACCATCTGGAACCACAGTTGGGCAAGGGTCTGGGGATTAAAGAACACACAGAGATATGGGTCACTCTAGAAGCAAGAATGCCAATTGTATTGTGTTCTCAGACAGCTTACATAGCACTCTTCTTGACTAGTGGCCAAGCTCTAGCTCTAGAAATTTTTCACTTCACGCTCACCAGCTATCAGATGACTAAATCACTTCCTTATTTTCAGGAACTCATAAGGGTCAAAACATTCCATGCTCAGAATAGCTGCAAACATAGAAAACAAGATGTTTTCCACCAACAGGTCATATAAAGTTCAGGGTCTGAGGGTCTGCAGCTCCCAACACCAAAGGAGCTTCATCCTATTATATAGACATTTGATTAACTTGTTCATTGCTGCTCAATTCATAATATCAAGAAATTGAAAACAACCTAGCTGTTCATCAACAGATGAATAGATAAAGCATTGTATTTACACAATGAAATATTACTCGGCCATTACAAAAATAATTTAATTTACAGGTAAATCAATAGAATTAGAAAAAAACATTTTAAGTAAGATTATTCAAACACAGAAGACAAAAATGGTATATATTCACTTACATGTGGATGCTAACACTAAGTCATTTATAACCAAGCTATAATCTATATAACCAGTTGGATAAGAGCAAAGAACTAAGCAGGAAGGATGAGTCTTCACAGAAAAAGGAAATAGAACAGATAGTTATGATTAGACAATGTTGGTGGGAGCCATCAAACAGGGAAAAAGAGAAAAAGGGGAGGTGAAGGAGAACATATGGCTGAGGAACAGTTAAATCTAAGGGCTGTTTGAGCAGTTAAATGGGAACTTGGTGCCAGGAATGGATTACATATAATCAAAGGTGCCCCATGGAATTCTCTAAACAACTCAGGCTATTGCCTAAGCTATCAGTGACTCTCCACAAACTGACTGCAAAGCACTATTGCTTTATAAACACCTATATAACTGATTGAACACAGACAAATCAAGCTGGTGCTTGCCTAGTGCCTTCAATCCTATAGACCAGTATTTATAGTACAGTAAAGTACTCTTTTTGCTACCAAAGGATGAAAGTAAATATCAACCCAGATACAGATTATTCCATCTTTAAGAATGATCAGCTTTCAAGATATTCTTCTGCAATAGTGGCACAAAGCTTAAGGGAGTAACTAATATTTGACTGGAGTTAGGGCCCACTCCATGAGATGAAACTCATTCCTGACATTTTTCAGGAGTCCACAAACCTGAAACTAGACAGTGCATGGAACTAGAAGAAAATCAGATACTACTATTTTGCTGAAAGAATGTAACAATAAAATGATCCCTAATGTTATTTCGATATACTCACAAATTGGTGCCTTGTTCAGTCATCATCTGAGATGATTTCTCATCAACAGATATGAACAGATTCAAGAGGCAGAGAGTGAATAGGCAGACAACATGCAGGGAGTGAAAGACCTTGGAACATTCAGCACTAAAAGAGAAGTATCCATCAATCTCTCTCCTCTTAGCTCAGGGAATATTTCAAAGGAATGAAAGGTAGAAAAAATTTTGAAAATAGAGGTTCTACCCCATCTCACAGCTGTTTCTAAATAATCACTCAGAGGCTTAATATGTATTATAAAATGTTTGACTTATAGTTTAGGCTTGTCAGTTAAGCATTTCTATTAATATATGTATTGCCATGTGGATGTGGCATTACTGGTCTGGTGGTATCTTGCTTCTTGAGTGGCTGGCTCTCATCTCTCTCAACTCTATCCTTTTTTCTCCCTGCATTCAGTTTGGTTTTCCCACCTAGCTATATTCTGCCTGGCTGTAGGCCAAAGAAGCTTTTATTATTAACAAATGAAAATAACATATATTCACAGCATACAAGAGGGTTATCCAACAGCATTTTCCTTTTTCTGTCTAGTCAGAAAGGAAGGTATTGACTTTAACGTAGCAAAATTACATACAATAAAACAATTATCAAGTAAGAATTGCAGTTGTAATACCTAGTCTATTTGTATTTGATAAAAAAGAAAATAATTATTTATTAAATCTTGGTGAGTATAAAGGTTTATATATAATTTACCTTTGTATCGTAAGTAAGAAAAACTATAATATTAAATATCTAGTTTTCAACATCATTAAAGATCTGAGAAAGAAATATTACCTGAATAAGCAGGAAGTGCGAATAAGCAAAATCTAAAAGATGTGAGAAATGACAAAAATAGCTGACCGCAGAACAGTCATGCGAGGTTCCTCTGTAGTATTGGGGCATCCATCTTTGACCTATAGGGTTAGCATATCTGACAGACTTCCTGTGAAACAGAGAATTTTGAAGGACTGTCTGACCTTGTCTTGGCAAAGCTCAGCAGTTGCCTTTCTTGTGTCCTGCTGGTCCAGTTTATACAGCAACTGTTAGCAATTGAAGCATAGGCAGTGTCTTTGCCCACATGGTTAGCTTTTGCAATGAAGAAAAATGCTCCATACAGAGATTCTTTGATGCTCATCATTTTCTCTAGAGTACATTGGCACTACCAAGTGCAGACATGTCTCACTGTGATAAAAATTTAAGTTATTAAAAGATTTTAAATGTCATATTCTGTAGGTTTTTTAGAATGTTTTAAAATACTTATCTATCTGAAATATATCTCTGTATATTTAGAAAACCTAACTAACATCACCTTAAGTTTGACTATTATAGATAACTCCCTGTATTTTGTAAATCTGTATTTCTTAATTATAGATTACATTTTTAATTGAGTGGCATAAACACAATATCTTGAAGTAGAAATATAAATACAGTATAACAAAATTAATCTTAAATTTATATCAATAAATTAAAATCTGAACCAATGTAAAATATTTTGATATTACCAGTTGTTTGGGGGGTTGAAGTAGATTCAATAATCTAACCTTTTCCCATCATGTTTATATAGGAGTCATTTCCATATATATTAAGCTTCTGTTTTATTTGTGTGGGATTCTTCTAAATACAAATGTGTGTTTCATTGCATCTATATGCATTTCTTGTGCTTCTTCTTTGGCTCTTTCTTTTTCTTTTTCTTTTTTTTTGCATCTTCTAATTAATTTGATCTTTATTTATCTTATTTTATTTTATTATTATTCCTTAGATGTTTGTTTTTTTTTATTCCTAGTAATAAACCGAAAGGCTATATAGATCTGGGTGGAAGCAGAAGTGAAGCAGAAGTGAGAATACATATAAAGAGGACCATAAAAGAAAATATTTTATGAAAAGAATGTATTTTCAATAAAAATAAAAAAACTAGTAAAAAGTTCTAGTGACAGTGAGCTACAAAAACTTAAAAGCATGTGTTTTATCCTTACCTTTATTCTCAAATATAGTGTGGAGAATGTGGAAAGCATTTGATAAGTATTAAGCTCAATATCTATGTGGTTCAGGTATCAAGTCATACAATAGAAAAGACAGATTTCTTAAAAGTAACTTTCCATAGCTTCTACAGCTTCTACAAATTATATTTAAATAACATTTGGGTAAAAACAAATGGATAAGTTTCACAATCTCAATGGGTGAGAAGGATCTAAACAAACAGAGGGAAACATGTATGTTGCCCCACTACTTTATTCCTAGAACTACGTGGAGAAGAATATACTAAATGGTTTGGTGTTATAAGAGAGTAATGAAGTGGATACAGACACTGGAAAGATCCATCTGGAAAGAGGACGGGCAAGCAGATATGGAGGTAGATTTGCTGTGTACAGGAATCAGTGTATTGACAGGGAATTGCCAGACCTGACTGGACTGAGAACATTCTAAGCAATCCCAAATATCAGGGTGGCAAAACAAGTAGCAGTAGCTCTGTAGCTGCATTTGAATTTCTGGAGACAAGAGTTTTCAAATCATCTATAAAATTGATGCTCGGCATCTGCATATTATAAAGATAGGTAAGAGATGCCATTCTGGGCAGACAGAAGATCTCTGAGCTAAGAAATAAGTCAGAGAACATAGTACTAGAGTATCCGGGGTTAGACAAGCTAGACAATCAGAAAATAGAGTATGTGGATATTAGAAAATGAGGTGAGAAAATCCAACTGTAAATGACTTTTTTTGCCAAAGAATGTAAATTAGTTAAAATTCTAGTCCAAATAAAAACAATATTGATGACATTAAGACACTGTAGTCAACTAAAACATATGGGTCATTCAGGTAGATTCCCATGGTAAGGAATAATGAATGACCCCCAATGCACGCGCGCGCACACACACACACACACACACATGCATTCTTTGAAAGTGCAGAAAGGCTTTGGAAGACTACTTAAAGATATTAAATTGATATTAATGGAGTGTAATTAGCATAAAAAAGTAAGCAGCTGTATGCATAGACATTATTGTACATTATCTTTCAAGTTGGGGAGACAGTTTGCAGCACAGAGTGAGTAATTGACTCTGACTCCCAGGTTCAGCACAGATAGTGTTTAAACGCACTTAGCTCATAAGCAGCGTTGCCTGCAGAACCTGTCATCAAAGGGTCTACAGCAAACATTACAGAGTCTTGATTCAGAAGAATGGCAAAATCCCAAGGAGATTCCAAAACTTAAAATTACAGGAAAATAACGCGATAATCTTGGCAAGCATCAAATTACAGCAAAACTCTGCTTCAGATCTCAAAAGTGAGTATGTCCAATGCAGGGTACTGTGATTGATTGGGTTGATCATTTAGATAACCTGATCTATTCACCTTTTTCCTATGTAAAACAAAACTTACAGTGTAATCTTTTATTTTTATTTATTTCATTTCCATAATTTAATTCATGAGTAGTGCGTTTACATTATTTCCAGTCCTCCCTCTCTCCTTATGACTACCCCACCCCCTATGCCCTTTCAAAATATTTAGCTCCTTTGAAAAAAGAATAGACACGTACTATAGAAGGGCTCAAATTATGAAAAATAGTATAAGATTCCAATAACACTGGTAAAGAATTACTAATACTTTCATTAGATGCTTTTGCATTCTCAAGAAGAATAATATATATACTCCAAGTTTAAACATAAATGGAAATAGATATTCAAAATGATGTTGTAGAAATTGGCCTTTAGCCTTTTCTTACTTCAAACACACTTCTTAAGCATCTTCGGCAAGGACAATAACATACATACTAAAATATCTCAAAAATTTATAAGGTATAGAGTTAGAAGAAAAGCTGACGGGATAAAAGAAAAGTAATAAACTAAAAATGTAATATGGGATTGATGGGCTGTAATCCAGTTTATCAAAGAGAAAGATGCTTGGATGTAGCTTATGGGGAAATATTTGGCTCCTTTAAGTGACCATAAGTTTAATACAAGCTGACAATCTGAGGTGGGAGCTCGAAAAACTCAATGCAATTCTTGCCTGTAATAAGACTATGAGATCTTCATACTGGAAATAATAAAACTCACTGGACTTCTAGGTCAAGCCAAGAGTTAAAATGCAGACTTTACTAATAGTTTGATGAAATAGGTGTAAATGAAATCATTTAAAAGCATTTATATGGAATATAAATTGCTTATGTACTTCATGATCCAAAACCGAAACGCCTAGTAGTAATTTGGATATAAAATAATGTATGTAGTATTAGATTAATAGGGAAAATCTGAAAGTCTTCACAAAAAATAATGAAAACAGTTTTGCTCCCTGAAGAAATAAAGGATATTATATCTTCACTTTTATCCTTACTGCAGTACTATTCACAATAGCAAAGTCAGCCAATCAAATTGGACCTTTCAATGGATGAGTGGTTAGGTCATGGGTGCTATTGATGGAAAGACCTACATGTACAAGCCTTGGAGTCTGGTCCTCAGAACTGTGATTTAAAAAAAAAAAGAAAGAAGAATAAGCAATGTACAAAAGCTAGATTACTACATAAAATTATCATATATAAACAATGGAGTGGTTTCAGTAATAAAAATTAGGCTGTCTCATCACTTATAGCAGCACAGATGATACACTAATGTGATATGATTATAATGACTGATATAAATCAAGAATAGGAAGACAAACACCACCCTGTCTCCCTTGTATTTAGAATCTGAAAATGTTAATCTTGCAAAAGTAGTGTGCTTGCTGCCAGACTATGGAAGTTAGGTACCGAAGAGGGCTGTCAGTGAGCTTGCCCAGTGGATACATCATGAGAGAAAGACTGGAGGAATAAGTTTTAAAAATCTCCCATACAATGTGGTCACTTTGGGTGAGGGTATATTAGACTCCTCAGTAAAGTACAGGGAATCTTAATTATTTATGGCACAAAGTCTTCACTATGGAAATTAATGCATTTGTTACTTTCTATAATGCCACATGCTTATAAATATTAGGATTGGAAATTTATCCATACACCTTCATTTGTAAATTCACAAGTAAACACATTTAAATAAGAGACTAGAATTTGGACCTTGATATTGTCCAACATATTTGCTGAATGATTTTTTTCTAGTTTTTTTTCTAATTTTTGAAAGTATCACATACAAATTTTGAATTTATATCATTTCATCCTTCCTTCTTCCATTCCCCTGTGCAACTTTTCCCAAAACCCCAATATTTCCTGGTGTGTGAATATTCTTTTGCATATATATTTATCATTAAGATATATATGTATATATA
>NC_022014.1:68397364-68407249 GCF_000317375.1 Microtus ochrogaster
AGAGAGAGAGAGAGAGAGAGAGAGAGAGAGAGAGAAATTTATCTAGGCACATAGAGAGTCTAGTGTCATTCATAAATTAATGTGTTTAGGGATTAACAGTTGGGTTTGAATAACTTATCAGAATGTTCTTTCCTGAAAAAAAAAAACTGCCCCCCCTGCTTTAGCAGCAATTGACTACTTGTAAGGAGAGTAAGGGTGGAAAAATTGTGAAATTTCCCCCATTTTTGTTACCATGTCAGTTGGTATAGTCTTGTTTAGGCAACCATAATGCTAAGATTGTGTGCGTTTGTAGCAACCCTGTCCTGCCTAGAAGACATTGTTATACAGACAGTATCTCTCTCTCTCTCTCTCTCTCTCTCTCTCTCTCTCTCTCTCTCTCTCTCTTTCCTTGAGTATTAAATTGCATTGCAGAGGTACCAATTATTGCTGGAATCCCAACTGCTAAATTCTTAAAATCAACTTCCATCTGAAAGGAAAAAGTAAGATAAAGTATGGAGAAGGCATTCCCTTGGATTTGTTCTCTGTTTAATTTCTAAATATAACAACTAAATCAAAAGTCATTAAATGACAATTGAAGGTCCTAATATAACATAAAAAACTATAAAGTTTCTGGGAAAGGCAAACTATAACTCTTATATAGCTTCAGAGACAGAAAATAAATCACCAAAATTTGAGAATTTAATAAAAATATAAATCAGATCTTGTTGTTTTGAGGTTATGAAAATTGATCAGGAAGTGTGAATATTCTATATTTCTACTATTTAAATACATCAAATGTTTTGAAATAGTGATGAATTAACTGGAAGATTTTTCTAAAATGCAAATATTTCCCTTTTGCTCAACATCTTAAATCAAATTTGCACACACACTCCAGACATCAATCCTCATCCTGCTCACAAGGTTATTATAAATTCTTCTCTACTCAGCATGTACAAAAAGAAGGTCCACTGATGAAAACTATACATTAATCTGGGCAATATTTATAGAAGACACAACGTCCAAGAAAAGGCAAGAAAATTTCACAGTTATTTGCTTTCTATGACCAGTCTCAATGATAATGGTGAAATCAAGCATTTACACTAAAAATAAAGGTGGTGGTGATGATGATCCTTACTTAATTGGTATTAGTGAGAATCACAAATTTTTTTATGACTTATATTAAAAGTCGGTGAATTTATGTATTTATTTCTTTTACTTATAATTGAAAGTTGTTCAACAAACACAACATAGAATGCCTTATTTATCCATTGTTTGTTGAATACTTGCAATAGTATACTAGGGCAAGTTGGATTGGCTTAGTAGAAGAGCTTATTTTTAATTTTTCCAGAATTTATCAGGCCAGCATTTGGCATAATTCCACTCTTATAAATAAATTTTCAAGTAAATCTGACACTAAAATTGGTTCATTTGATTTTAATTTGTATGAAGATAAAATAAAATTTAACAGGATATATTGTGTCAGATTTAATGAGAATTCGTAGGTATGGGAAAGACTAAATGAGGATGTGAATCCACTGACCACTGTTGAATTGTATCTTGAGATTGGCTTTCGATATAGACACTATTCATCTTTTCATTATTTTCAGCCACTAAGTGAGGAAGACTCTTGTAAGGACAGACCTCTATGTGATTACACCTCCAACATATTCTTCCACTTATTTTCAACTAAACTTTATGGTGTAAACCAAGCAAGCCCAAAGTCCTTCCTGTTCAACATATTAATCTTCGTGTCTTTAAACCAAGCATGCTTAGAAATTCACCAATACCCATATAAATATGCAAGAGTTTCCTGAATAAAATCCTCAAGCTTCTTTTGCTATAAAGGGGCATCACTGTAAAGCACTATTATGCCTATTACATGGAATAATGTTTTTCTATGGTTTTACATGTTGCCTATGCTTATTTTGGCTTTGTGCTCACAAAGATGCAAACTCATTGCCTTAATTAGAATTTAAGTATTTCTCCCATGGAGTTATAGATTATGACAATAGGATGTGGAAAACTAATAGGGACAGGAATTGTGTGCTGAGCATCATTCACACACTGACCTTCAGCCCTGACAACCATGTAACATTAGAATGTGATTTACAAGGAGAACTGCCCAGCGACTGATCCTAGCCTCTAGCACTATAGAAAAGCACAGAATCTGTACCTCCCAGCTAACACAGCCCATCACACAGAAACTACATCAAATGCCTGAAGACAAGAGGACTCACACATGCCCCCCCCCCAAGTCTCTTGACTAAACACCCAATCCCCAAGTCCTATTATCCCTAATCCTGATTTGACAGGAACTTACATAGCATAGAACAACTAGACCTGGAAAACCATACCAGAAGTCAGCAGAGGAGAAAGCCAAAAATTGCTGTGCTGACTGTTAAATGGTATCTTTTTAGGAAGACAATACTCTCAAAAGGGTGGAAACAGAACCTAGATCTCTCAATACAAATCCCATTAAAAACAACAATCATCTTGTTTTCTTATAACTTAATTCTTTCCTGAACATTGTACATGCTTACCCTGAAAAGAGTAAAAACAAGCACCTGACTGATAAATTACTTCCAAAGAAACAATAAATAATGTGAAAAGCTAAGGCAGCATGCACATACTAAGAAGTACTGATTCTGCAGTAGTAAACTTCGAAAGAAATGACCTGGAAGGATGATTATTCAAAAAAGTCAAAAGAATGTTTATAACACTAGTCAAACGACTCAAAAAGACAAAAACAAATGCTAAGAGAAATAAGGAAGTCAGTCACACATATAACAATTGAGTTCAGTAAGAGAGAATTACTGAAGAAAAGCAATCAAAAATGATGCTGAAATGAAAAGAAACAAACAAAATACTCAGTGAAAAGCTCCCCAGCAGATTGCACCATATGAGAAACAGAGAATAAGAGCTGGAAGACAAAATAAAAAAATAATATTATTCAGTAAAGGTCAGTGATAAATTATATGTCATCAGATCATGGTAGAATTTGGATACGTCACAAAAAGACCAAAATTTCAAACTATAAGCACAGAAGAGCACAGTGATAAAGTCATAGAGAATATTGGCAATGAAGTTATAAAAGAAAATTTCTTAAACCTAGAAAATGAGATGCCCATCCAAGTAAATGATGCCCACAGAATTTCATAAAACCGAGAAAAGAAACTTTCCCATTACATTATGATTTAAAACACAAAGTGAGAATATTACAAGAGAGAAAAGACAACACAGTTATAACGACGGATTTGTCTAAATAACTCCTGATTGTTCAACTGAAACAGTTAAATCAGAAGGGACTAAAGAGATGTATTCCAAGATCTGAAATACCACAACTATCAACTCAATATTACACCCAACAAAATTGTAGAATAAAAGAAAAATAGAAAAAAAAAGGAAAAAAAAAACCTAAAGTTTATGACCACTAAGTCAGCTTGACAGAGGATACTAAAAAAAATTCTACAGTCTGAAGAGAAGGATAAACACACCCAAGAGTGTACAGGGAATAAATAAGCAATAAAGGACAGTTATTTTTAAAAAAAAAAACTAAGAATACACCACCAAATCAATAAAAATATCAGGAATCAGTGCAAAATTTTTAATAATAACCTTTAATATTGATAAACTCAATTCCTCAATGAAAAGCACAGAGTAACAGATTTTATTAGCAAACAGATTCCAACTATTTTCTGCCCCCCATATACCTCACCAGCAATAATATTTATTACCTTTCAATAGAAGTTAGACAATAAGTGTTTTAAGCAAACAGCACTAAGAAATAAGCAGTAGTAACTCTTCTAAACTCTGATGAAATAGACTCCATAACCAAAACTAGTTAGCGCTATAAGGAGGGCCATTTTATTCTCATTGAAGAAAAATAAAAAAAGAGAATTATTATAATTTTAAACATGTACGCATCAAAAACAAGTCAACCGAATTTCATAAATGAAATACTATTATACCTAAAATTATAAATTAACCCGAACACGGCACAGTATATCTCTAAGTATAGTACATTTTTATGAGGTCTATCCAATTGCAGGGAACCCATGTCTGGTATGCTAAACCTAGCTAACTAGCCTTTGGTTAAAGGGGAGTCACATGCCCCAGAGGAGAATCTACTACTGTTATAGATGTGTGTGTGTGTGTGTGTGTGTGTGTGTGGTGCATGTGTGTTCTAAATATGTACTCTTAGATCCACAGATAACTGTAGCTCTTACCCATCTATCAAAAAAATTTCTTAGTGTAGCAGGAAGAAGGTACAATAGAAGTTTCCAATTAATCACAATGTATAAAGCATAAAGAGAGTTCTGTGGTGCTTGGTACAAATTATAATATCTATAGCATGACCCCTATGCCCAAAGCTTAGAGAATACACAAAAGAGGGAGTGGAAACATTGCGAGAGTCAGAGAACTGAATGCCTTATGTGAAAGAGTGCCTTCTATGAAATCTCAATAGTGTTGTTGCCTAATAAGATTTGAATAATGACCACGTCAGACCAGTCAACATACCAATGTGAATGGGGGAAATTTTGCAAGGGCCCCATCCCTAGATGAAGTGCTCCAAATGTTGGTGGTGCTTTGGTAAGAAGAATTGGTTCTCTCCATCAAAAAATTCCCTGATAGACTATCCAACCCAGTATATAACAATAACAATTATAGAGAAAAGAACCATGAATTTGAGAATTACCATCTGTGGGGAACATGGAAAATGCTGGAAGGGGGAGAAAATGGGATTGAGGTTATGTAAATATAATTCTCAGGTATGAAATTGTCAAAAAAATAAATGGTCAGAAAATTCTGTTTAAAATCAGTTATCAAAACATTTTAAAAGCATTGCACAAACCTGCTCAAGATATTCAAACAAAATAGCAAGTGAAAGCTGCCTATGTTAGGATGTGGTTTCTCATAAAAATCTAATCTTAGACTGCAAAATTCAAAAGAGAAAGGTATTAATATTACTATATAAGTAGGTGTATGCTAAAATCTAACATGCCTGAAGAATTTAAACTTTATTTTCTACCTTGTTTTTTTTAATGGCATAGTGTGTGTGCATGTAATCGTAGCTTTTAGGCAGTAATAGGGTCATGACAGGCAGCATTCCTTCTGTTACTGTCTCATCACACACTCCAACCACATCATTTCCTTCCCTAGCTCTTCTGTTTGGTGCTAAATCACTGAAGCAAGGGCATCAGTGTCTCAGGTGTGCAGATGGAGCTCATTTATCTGCTCTGCGGCTGCATTTGAATACATAAGAGTGTTCCTTTCTGTTCTCTTCTTGTCCCTCTTCAAGGAAAACCCCCAAAACTCTAAAGTTTAGGAATAACAGTTCTTTTATTTAATATTCTTGAGATTCTACTGGGAAGATATTCACAAAGCACAGATCTGGGAAAAGGAGACTAAGATTCAAAACTCAATTCTACTCTGACTTTAGGTGATAAAATTTCTCTGAAACATTTAAAGAAACACAATGTCTATCAGACAGGTGTACTGTCTATATACTGTCTACTATGCACATGAACCATGAAAGCTATATGTGCCGATGTAAGAGTTGATACAGTGCATACTGATGACTTAATAATTAGAAGCACACATACTGGGGAAAGTAAGGAGGCAGTCTGCCTTTGCCTACAAAGCATCCATTTCTTTCATTATGTAACAATCCATAATTTAATTATAGTTTCCATCTTATGACAGAAACTCCCTTCTTATCAATTATCAGCTTAGGGTAAGCTTTGCTGTTGTGAATAAGACACGGCAAGCATCCCTAGGGTGTTCGTTCTAAAATAAACAGCTATTTAATATGAAAAATGTTATGAAGCAGTATGTTCATATTACTGTAGGGCAGTCTGTAATCAATTAGCGATAATTATTCAGCCCATCTTGCCTACTGTTGAATAACTTTCCTGAGGAAGAAAAGAACAGACGTCTGTTCTCCCCAGATAGAATGTCAACAACAGTCTAAAGAAATTATTCCACGAGTTTAGAAAAACCACTGAGTTTATTGAATTTCCTCACAGGAACATAGAAGGGGAGTTACTTGCAGGAACATAGGTGGTCCAAAGGCTACATCACCCAGAAGTACCCCTCCAGATCTGGTGACAGACTCATGAATCTCTCGAGCTGTCTGTGTATCTTGTAAGCAGCTTGGTCACTTGGAGATTCTCCCGAATATTTTTAAAGGGGTTTTATAGCCTGGTGGAGCAAGATCTTTGAGTGTTGTAAATTTCAGTAGCTTTCTAAGCTTTGTTAAGTCTGGCTAACTTTCTAAACCTTACAAATTTCACTTCTCTCTTCTACAGGGAATGTCTCAATTGCTAGGAAATAGCTGTAGTGTTCAGGAGGCACATCTAAACCACAGCAGAAAATACTCTGCTAAAAGAAAGTCTGACTCAGGGGCTGGAGAGATGGCTCAGAGGTTAAGAGCATTGCCTGCTCTTCCAAAGGTCCTGAGTTCAATTCCCAGCAACCACATGGTGGCTCACAACCATCTATAATGAGGTCTGGTGCCCACTTCTGGCCTTCAGACAGACAGACAGACTATTGTATACATAATAAATCAATAAATATTTAAAAAAAAAAGAAAGTCTGACTCAACAACAAGCCTCTTCTTAGGTTTAATGTCAAACTGCAGGATATAATATTGTTTTTATCAAGAGGAAAGAGAAGATAAAACAATCATTCAATGTAGATGGTAGGGACAAGTTGTTTAGAAAATTTCATACTTGAACGAGAAAACTAACCATGCTCATGTATGAACACAGAAGATAAAAAGCATAGGCCTCTGGAATTCAAGTTTAAATGCCCAAGACTCATTGAGAAAGCATCTATCAACAACCTTCCTTCTACTGAGTTACACTCGTGGTGGTTATTGTACCCGGTATTTGTTTATGTTTTGAATCATTTCTTATGAAGAATATAACAATTGGCCAGGTGGTAGTGGCATATACCTTTAATGCTAACATTGAAGAGGCAGAAACAGGCAGATCTCTGAATTCAACACCAGCTTTGATAAAAAATCATGTTCCAGGACAATTAGGGCCACACTGAGTAACACTGTCTCAAAAACAAAATGCAAACAAAAAACAAACAAAAAAATTAATAATAATTCAACTCACAATTCACATGCATCAGCTTAAGTATAGTCTACCTAATCTTAATGAGTTCTTTAAAGTCATTTTATAATTGAGTTCTTTTGAACAAACTTGATTTTAAGATCTTTGAAAGATAACACTGGAGCCTTGTACAGAAGTCAGACTGACAATCATATAACCATAAAAGTGCCTAATTTTATCTATGGATCAAAATCATATTCTGGCACTCAACGATGCCGTCACTGCTGCCATTCACGGTATCAGTTGTACTCAACAGAAACAGTAAGTGATCTCTTCCAATGACTGACAATTTCTTTGCTTGTTTGTGTGACATAGAACAGTGTAGATTTTCATCATCAATCCAAAGAAATGTATAAAGACTATTGTTTTGATACAGATAAAACAACCCTGTGCCACTGTAGGAAATATGCCCATATTCTCCTACATGTTTGTCTTTCAAATCAGTTTTTTTTTATTTTACCTATGTTTTCAGAAAACAACCTTGAAGCTGTCAGTTAGCTCTAGATACACTACAATGTAATTATTATAGGTTATCTTGTGTCTGTTATAACTGTATATTTAAAATAACTTGACTAACTCAAAACAAGAACAGATCAGTGCTGATAGCAGAATATTTAAGTATGTTATCAAAGCAATTAAAGAGCTATAACAAATGACTCAATTAAAGTCTTGGACAACAATGTTCTGAGAGTTTACCAATCAAAACACATCTGTGCTTGTTCAGTGCTCAAAGAGAAATTAGCTAAGAATAAATTAAATGTTAATGTATGCATGTAGATGCTTGAGAAAGACTAAGTGGTTATCATATTTGGAAAAGCCTACTATAATAATATTGATACAAAATGTGTAATTATAATTAATTTTTTGTAAAAGTTGCTAAAATAGTCTATATTTAAGGAAATGACTTTTCTATCATTATAGATTTTTTATTGATTTTCTCTATTCCCTTCCCTTCCTTTCACCTCCCCTTCTACCCTCTCCCACAGTCCCCATGCTCCCAATTCACTCCAGAGATCTTGTCTTTTTCTGCTTCCTGTGTAGATTAGAGTCATGTATGACTCTCTTAGGGTCCTCATTTTTGTCTAGGTTCTCTGGAATTGTGAGTTGTGGGCTGGTTTTCTTAGATTCTTATTTAAAATTATTTTATCCAATTATTTTTAATTAGGTGGTTTTATATTTGTATACAGTGCATTATTCTTTCCTCCTGCAGCTTTCTTTTGCCCCCCCTCTTACTTCTGGTTTCCTCTCTGTCCAACTAGTGTCCATCCTACTTCCATGTTTAATTTTTGCCTATTAAGTGCAGGTGGTCACAGTTGCTGTGTATTCATGACTGCCACAGACAGGTCCCACCTAGCAGAGGGCATTTTACATTACTCTTCCAAATATCTTGCTCCCATAGTCTTTCTCCTTCTCTTTCTGAAAGTGTCCTAGGCCTTATAGCAAGTATGAAAAGTGTGCTATGTAATTGAACAGAGATTCTCAAAAGAAGGAACATACAAAGATTATAAATATTTTTTTTTTTTTGGTTTTTCGAGACAGGGTTTCTCTGTGGCTTTGGAGCCTGTCCTGGAACTAGCTCTTGTAGACCAGGCTGGTCTCGAACTCACAGAGATCTGCCTGCCTCTGCCTCCCGAGTGCTGGGATTAAAGGCGTGCGCCACCATCGCCCGGCCAGATTATAAATATTTATAGCCTGCTCAACATCCTCAGTCCTCGAGAAAATTGGAAAATGTCTTTGAGACTATGCCTAACCCCAGTGTCATCAGCCATTGTCAAGAAAACAAATGGTAGCAAATACCGGAAGGATGTGGGGAAAGGGAATCCTTGTTCACTGCTGCTTGTAGTATAAACTGGTCCAGTCATTATGAAAATTGGTGTGGAGCTTTCTTCAACAGCTAAAACCAAGTCTACCATATTGACTCAGGTGTACTCTTCTTGGCCATACCCTCAAAGGACCCTCTCTATAGCATGACAGAGATGAATGGGCATACATGTTTTTTGCTGCCCTATACAATAGCTAGAAAGTGAAATCAGTCTAGATTTCTATTACTTGATGAATAGATGATAAAAACTTGGTACTTTTATGCAAGAGAATTCTGCTTAGCACTAAACAAAATGAGATTATAAAATCTGAAGGAAAATGGACAGAACTGGAAAAAACTATATTGAACAAGGTAAGCCAGACCCCAAAAGACAAATACTACATATTCTCTGTCTTGTAAAGATTTTAGATGAATTGTTTTAGATTTCTATGTTAATGTTTGAGGCAGTATCTTCAAGGGGCAAGAAACAGGAAAAGATGCCTCAGGGAAAATGGTGGGAGAACTTGGGGGAGGGGATAACGAACACATGTTATATGAAAACAGACATGGGCTGGGATGCTCGAGATAGAAAGATCAAATGGGGATATGGTAGAACATTCAGGAAAAGAGGGAGTGAAAACAAGGCCAACCAAAACTAAGAACATATGAAAAACCATATAGGAACCTATTAGCTGATAGGCAAATTAAAACTTGAGTTTCTTTGTTTGGTTCATTTAAAAAGCAGGATGTAGAGGGCTTCCTTACATGGGAGGATAGATAACGCTGTCCCTAAAAATTGCAAAATAATAGACCAAAAATTTAGTACAGCATGTAGGACATCTCCCTATGAATTCTTTGCCAGGATATCTGTAGAGGGTTCCTGTAGTAATAGGTTCAGCGGGGCTGTGTCCCCAGAACCCTGGCCGCACCCCGGCTGCCTCTGGCTTATGCCCCGAAATAATTACACGGACACTGTATTCTTTT
>NC_022014.1:68407449-68424326 GCF_000317375.1 Microtus ochrogaster
CTATCAAGTCTGACCTCACTTCCTCTTCCTCCCACCTATGTTTTAACCTATCAGGGCAAGCAGCTTCTTTATTTAATTAACCAATGACCTTCCTCCATCAGGTTCCAAAACAATATGGATATTGTAAGTGTTCTTGGCCACCCTGTAGAACTAGATATTAAGACTTGTAAGATTCAAATGCTAAAAATAGTACATGCTTTGGATGCAGACTCAGACAAATTAAGCTGGAACTGAAGTAAGATTTCTTCCTTGGTGACTACCATTCATAGCATTAGAAGGTATTATGCAAAATGTTGGGAGAGAAAAATCATCAAATATCTATCCCTGTGTACTATAAGATTGACCTGCACAAAAAGATGTACCCACTAATGAAATGAATAGTGGTAAGCTTAATCCTGAGATGATCAGCTCTCAATTGGGCCTGAACCCCATACCCTGGGAAGGAATATGAGTTGGCTACTTTAAAATTTGACAAAAACCAATGGAGTTGCCATAGAGGAAGCTGCTCCTGATGATTTGCTAAATGGGCGTGAATTTAAACTGCCTTCTAAGCACTTACATTTCTGCCGAAAGACTTGTGAGTCTTTCACCCTGAGGCAGAGAAGCCGCCTTTTAGAAGCAAAAAAAAAAAAAAGTCAAATCAGAGGCTCATACTCATCTAAGTGCTGAGAATAAAGACTGTTGAGTGTTTAGTCATGAACAGAAAATAAGTTCTAGGACCTAATGGTATTTCTGTGGCATTATTTCCTAATTCTAGAGTTCACATATAGAAGATTGATGTGGGATGAACCTCAGGGGAGAGTACTTTCCTTGTATGTATGAAACCCTGGACTCCATACCCAGAATGACATGAATACAAAGAGAGTATGTACAAGGTCCCCCCAAAAGGAATTTAAATGGGGGAATTTAAGACAAAGATGCTAAATGTAGTGAATGTTGTTCAAAACTTGTAATTCTTGAAAATGGGGCAATATTTATAACCATATATCTACCTTATAGTATTAATTCATAGATTACTGATTCAAATAAATAAAGTCAGGGTAAATCAACTTAACTCATAATTATACTAGCTGTAGGATGTTGGGAAGTTGCTTTGGGTATCTGCATCTCACGCTCCTCACTTCCACAATAGATATCATGGTCTTACTTATACCAGTTAGCAAGAATAAATGAATCAATAAATGTAGAAGATCTAAGGAAGTATATCAAATACAGAGAAATATATGTGTGTGCTTGTGTGTATTTGTTAAATAAAGGCCTAAAGCTGGAGAGATTGGTGAAGTAAAAATAGAATGGGGCTAAATTCCATGTCTTTAGAGACTGTGATACCACAAAACATCCCTGAGGATGAAATGCACTTATGGAATTTCTCGATATTAATACTGAGATAATCTCCCTAATTACTCCCAGCTAATTAAGCCAATGAGAGAAATCAGGAAAGAGAAGCGCCTGAACAAAGTGAAAGATAAAGAATAAATTGTCCAAGACTGATGCTTGCAATTTGGAAATCCTGGCAACAAGTTGGCCTCCTGCAGAGCCAAACATTATAGGGAATAAAAGCTGCTGTATCAAAATCAGACATAGCCAAGAGTTCAGGCAGTTGTTCTTGGTAAGACACGAAGACTGGGTAAGGGCTAGAAGCTACAGGAGGAAGCAACACTATCTGTCATAGACCTTCGCTAGTAGTAGAGAATGAAACAATTGAAGGCTGGAGGATTCTGCTCTAACCCCCACCATACTGTAGCCATGGTTGCTCATGAACAAGGTACTGATTGTACTGAATGGGGATGAATGGGGTTTTCTTATTAAAGGGAGCCATATGCTCCACAACTCCAGAGTCAACATCTGACTTTAAAAGATGCTTTGTCCTGACAAATTCACATGTGTTACAGTAGCGTGCAAGAGAGAGAGTCCATCTGCAGTTCCTGTGCCTGAAAGCTTTTGCCTGCTTGTTTGCAGTCTTGCGATTTGTCTTTGTTTGCTTGGCACACTTTTAAGAAAACCAAAGACCTTTATGTCTTCCTTCACTTATGAAAATATTAAAATATGTGAGACGTAGACTTTTCCCATTCTATTAGGGTAGTCATGTTTTAAGCCATGAGACCATCTCCACATTATAGTAAATTCTCAGAAAGCTGCAGTCAGGCCAGTTTGCTTTCTGTTCCTGTGATGAAACAGCCAGCCTTTAGTGAAGTACTTCTCCCAACAAGGGTGAACCTTTTCCCAACCTCCTAAACCTCTCTAATCAGTGTCACTAACTGGGGACAAAATGTCCAAAAATATGAGCCTATGGGAGATCTTCTCATTCAAATATCACAGATCCTAAGTGCAAAGGAAGCTTACTAAGGTGTTAGACTTAACCAGAGACTGTAACATATCTCACAGGAGTTTTAATGCAGACAAGAAATAAATGGGAGGAAAAGAAAAGATGGAAGAAGTAATAAAAGGAAAGAAAGATGGAAGAAGACAAAGGCAATCTGCATGAGGGAAGATCCTATCTGTAGAAAGGACTCTTTATTGAAGAAGACGTGATGAAACTGCACCTCTGGCTGTTCCTTGCCTTGGATTTTTGATTTAACTATATATAGAAAATGTCAGTCCAAAGGACAGGAATAATTCCTTGAGAATGAAGCTCTGGCCTGTGTGCACTGTGTGAGTTTCAGCCATCTACCTTTAAATGCAGCAAATAACTCCTGAACTCTGATGTTCATCAAGGTGTCCTTTTAGTTCAGGAAAACAAAACATTAAAGACAATTTTTATTAACACTTTGTTTTAAAGAGATGCAAATAATAATCTAATGTTGGTGATCTCATGCACATGCACACATGTGCACATATCCATTATGATTATAAATGGAGAGAAAAGGAAATCTGATTAAAAGAATAACTAGTGTTGTGGGAATTCATTCAGCCAATAGCGTTTTAGATATCAGTCCATTAGGGCATGGTCTGAGGTACCATAAGCACAAACAGGAAGGGTACTTGAGTGTACTTAACCTTTTTTTTTCTCCATTTCTGCTTGGTTAATTGTGGGAGTTCACTTCACAGCTCCCAGCTGCTACCGAGCAGAGGAATGCTGTGACTTTCTTATTGTGAGTGTTCTCCAATAAACATTTGTTATCCTTTATTACGGGCTTTCATGGACCTCCTTTAATTAAGCTACAAGGTATAGTATTTTAAATTCAGATGATGCTATATGAAGAGTTCTCATTTGGATATGTAAATTTGTGCCAAAGTTCTTCAAGAAAAGATGGAACTCATTATGTTCTAAGTAAAAAAAGCAGGTATAAAGTAAATGGGGATAAAGAAAAGAATGTTCTCTGAATAGAAAGTTAGAAATCAGAGCTGGGGCTGGGATTAGAGGGGGAGGTAGGGAAGTGAAGCAGAGTCTGTAGGACACTGGGTACCATACTATGGGCTCCGCTTTCCATCAGGTGACAAGAAATATCATGAGAAGATTTTGTGGTGGAGAACTGGTACCTGGCATCTTATGAATTTCAGGGAAAAACTAAGTCAAGGTTTTTAAATGTTACATGGACGAGTTAAAGACTGTGGAAGTTGTACTGAAGGAGGTGTCTGTCCTCAACCACAAGGATGAGCTCTGGAGGCGATGAGCAATCCATGATTCTGGTAATGATTCTATATGCAGCTATAATAACATCATGTTATAATGTTTGTAAATACTGAGAGATCAGAATGCAATTGTTTTATGCTTTCATAAATGTGAGTGGTGTATTTAACCTTAGATGTGAAAATGCAAATTGCTGCTTATTATTTGTTTAATATAATATTTCACATTAGATCAGCTGTCTGTTAAAAGAACACTCAATCCAATTTTGGGGGTTTCTGAAAAGCATGAAGACCTGAGTTCCAACCCCACCACTTAAGTAAAAATCTGGATGGGGTGGTGCATTTCCTTAATCCCGATAGCATTAAGATGGAAGATCTCTGAATCCAAGGACAGTTTAGTCTACATAGAAAGCTCTGTGGAATCCAGGCCTACATAGGGAGATCCTGTACATATATATGGAGAGAGAGAAAGAGAGAAAGAGAGACAGAGAGGGAGAGAGAGAGAGAGAGAGAGAGAGAGAGAGAGAGAGAGGGTTTTTGCAGTAGAGTACTCCTGGTCTTCACAATTCTTCCATCCCCTCTTCTACAATGTTTCCTGAGCCTTCAGTGTAGGTTGTTGGGTTGTAGATGTGGCAGTTGGGTTTGGGCACCCCTCTTCAGTCGGTTATTCTCTGCAATTTGAGTGGCTGTGGATTTGTGGAGTTACATTTATCTATAAGGAGAGACAGGCCCCAGAGGATTGATGAGTTAAAAAAAAGAGTAGAAATTATACAAACACAGTAATAAAAGTAATAATGCTTGATATTTTCAAACAAAAGTTAAAATTTTAATTATTCTTTAAATAATTTATTATATAGGAGAAAAAATCCACCTAGTCATCATAGTGAAGCTGAATCAGTGAGTTCCATATTGAATGAGAGAACCCATGTTAAAAATGAAGGTGGGCAGAAATAGAGGAAAACACCTGGAGTCAACCATGGCCTCCATTCATGTACATGAACATTGTACTTACCTACACACACACACACACACACACACACACACACACACACACACACATACACACTAAATAAAACATGTTTCAAAACTACATACCTTCAAATGAGAAAGGAAATGTAATGCATGCTATCTTCTAGAAATGAAGTAAAAGATAATATAAAAGATAATATACTTAATATAAGAGAGAAATGAACTTCTACTCATTTGGTTGTTTTGATGACATTGAGTCAGCTCTTCTGAAGACATGGGCCATTGCCCTTTTAATTGTGACAGCCTTAAAAGCACTTCTGAATTGGAGAGGGTTTTTTTTTTTTATTTTGCTTTTGTTTTATCCAATATTGTTTTTACAATCTGACCACATTTCCCCTCCCTCCTTTCATCCTTATCTTACCTCCCACATCTCTCCTCCCCCACTCCAATCCACTCCTCCTGTTTCTGTTCAGAAAGGAGCAGGCTTGTTTCCCAGGGATATCACCAAAGCATAGCATATCAAGTTGTAGTAAGACTAAGCAAGGCAGTCCAGTATGAGGAGTAGGTGCCCAAGAGTCAATCAAAGCATTAATGATAGCCCCCACTCCCAGTGTTAGTAGTCCAACACTAGAGCATTGACCACCCCGATTCTCATCAGAGAGACTTCATCCAGTAACTGATGGAAACAGCTGTAGAACCCACACTCAACCATTAGGCGAAGCTCAGGGAATCCTGCTGAAGAGAGGGAGAAAGTATTGTAGGAGCTAGAGGGGTCAAGGACATCACAAGAAAACCTACAAAAACAACTGAGCTAGACATAGGAACACACAGAGTCTAATTAGATGTATTTATAGGTACTCTACACCTAGAAACCTGGAGAAACAAGGCTTCCTACCCTGACATTACATTACCCAAACCTTCACTCTTATAGGTTTTTTTTTTTAATTTATCATTCTTCAGAAAATGTCTGACAGGTAGATAAAAGTGAAGAGGTGCAAGGACCCCCTGTCCTTTGTTGGAAAAACGAACCTAATGTGGCCAGCTCTAAACATTTTTGAACAGGGAACGCTATAATTACCCAGGCAGGATATGCTCAGGAAAACGACTCAGTATTAAACTGCTAATGGTCACCCACAAATAATAATTCCTGCATGACTCATCTAGAAATAGTACATTTTAGAAGGAAACTGTTCACTTATTCAGGGAAGTCATGTTCTTTTTTGGTATGTATATTAGGTAATGCACACTTAGAGATGACTAAGGCAAGATATTATATGAGAAAGTAAGTAATTCATTTTAATACAACATGAGAAATTATAGGTTCCTGACACACATCTTAGATAGCTGGGTTGAAATACACTTAAAGAAAATGGGCACCCAAGTCTTCATTTCTTCATTTACTTTTTTCCTCATCACTATAATTACTTATTTTCCATTTATCATTACATTAACTATAATTCACTATGTAACGCTGAACAGTATATAAGACTTACCAATTTATAGACTACATATTGATGTCATAATTAATATATAATTCATCTTTTTGATATTTTACTTTGAAATTTTTCTATTTTATGTAAACCCAACAATACATTAATCTAAAAGCCTACAACGAGGCTGGAGAGATGGTTGAGTGGTTAAAAGACGTGTGTATTATTAATAATAATAATTATTATTATTATTATCTTGAGAAAGACGTGGTTTAGTTCCAAGCACCCATATAGTGCCTGACAACTGTATATTATTCCAGTTCCAGAAGATCTGATGCCCTTTTCAGTCCTTTGTGGACACCAGGTACCATGTGGTACACATATACTCATGGAGGTAAAATATACATATAAAATAAAAATAAATATTAAACATTAAATAAGTAAAACAAAATGCTGTTCTTAAATGCAATGTTAATAGTTGCTCAACGGAATACTATCTGACCTCACACCAGAAGGGGATTCCATCACTTGCAACAGCATGGATAAACTATATTCTGTGCTGTCACGTAAAGTAAACAGACTCAGAGAGACAACTGCCACATGGTTTCATATGTGAGGAAAAGTGAAACTCAAAGGAACAAAATGTAAACTGTTGGTTACTAAGAGATAGCTATGGTCAGGGAGAGATTAGATTGACATCAATCAAAGTCTGTAAAATTTCTGTTGGGAGGAACTGCATGATTTATTTCACAACATGGCAGCTTCACTTACCCACAGCAACAGATACACTTGAAAACGTTCAGAGAATGAGTTCTCATCGCAAATACCATGACTACAGAAAGACATGCTAATATTAGCTGTGTTGGCAGTGCACACACTTCCTTTCAAAGATTGGGTTCTATCTAATTAAATCTGTAAGTTTTGTTGTCAGAGATAAAAATCAAATGATACATAGTACTCCGTTCCTGAAACAACACACTTTTCTTTTTGTCTTTATTGCTTTGGCAAAGAGGTCTTTTGGATGTTTATTGTGGTTTGCTTTAACCAAAGTTGCAGCCTTGTACATTTCTAAATGCCTACTTGTGAATTTAGCAATCGGTTATCTAGGGAGATGGCTGACTGTTGAATTACTGGGCCTAAGGATATTGAATCTGCTGATTATTAACTACAGTCTCCTAAATGAAGAGGTGTCTAAATGTATCCCTGTAGTGGACGGAAACTCTTGAAGGACATTAAAGCAGGGCACCAGCGTGATCAAATTATGTCTCAGAAATCTCTGACAGCATATGAAGACTAATTTAGAACTAAGTGAAATAACATGTGAAGACCGGAACCAGACAGGGCTCAAAGGAGATGGGAAAGGAAGGAGAGAGAATTGCCAGGCGTGGGAACCACAGAGGTGGTGAATTTGGTGTAAGTGCTCATGAGACAGTTTCCTGCCACCTTCGCCAAGGCTCCTCATGGACTTACTTAAGTTGATTATTATTTTTCTCATTCTTCACATACTAACCAGCTATTCAGAAAGCATTTTTTGGACAATGTTCAGAATCCCTTTCTTGTAGACCAGGCTGGCCTCGAACTCACAGAGATCCGCCTGCCTCTGCCTCCCGAGTGCTGGGATTAAAGGTGTGCGCCACCAGCTAGTTCCAGGACAGGAACCAAAAAGCTACGGAGAAACCCTGTCTCGAAAATAATCCCCCCCCCCAAAAAAAAGAATCCCTTTCTTGGAGTCAATGGGCTAAATTGGAAACTCATTATGTGATTTAGAGGTGATATTAATACCTACCTCAGTGGGTTGCCATTAACGTTTATAGAGAATATAAAAAAGAGCTTACTGAGCAGGAGGAGAGCATATAGATACCACCGGCAAGTGTTGCCACTGCTTAGGCTAATCGCTAAGTCAACTAAGAAAGTTGGCGGTAGCAAATGACCCATTCAGTCCAAATACATAGAAATAAAGAAAATTTAAGTAAGTGCTTATTCATCCCTAGATATCAGTAGATTTGGTGTTTGAAACTGCTCTTTTCAGTGCCCCATGCTACCTGCTTGGTTTGTCCTTAGCTTTCAATTAGCTTTTCCTTTCAATACAAATAAAATATGTTGTGTAGAGAAGAGAAATTCTCTTTATTTCAAATAATTATTCTCTCTATATCACATTTTGTCCTAATTTAATCAGTTTTTTTTCTTTGCTCAGGAATAATTTATATATGATTTATATTTAAAGAGTATATTTGTCTTTTGTAGGATGCTTTTGGATGGATGATTATGCAGTTTTTTAAAAAGGCCAAAGCATAGAGGAAATATAATATGTTGCTCCCTTTCTCTAGCCAGATGAAGGGGAAGAGTTAGTGTCCACAGGTGGACTTGTGCTGCAAGCGTTAGAGGTGGTAGGGACTACACAGTCACGTGAATTTTAAAGTTTAAGAAAATCCATTTGAATGTGGGAATATAAAACACATGTAGATGTCTCAATGTTATGAAGTAAGACATTTGGGTGTTGAGTAATATGAGAAACCTAAATGTTCCCAATACTTTAGATGAACTAAAAAGATGTATAAATATAAATGGAAGCATGTTTCCATTATGTGGAAATAAATAATAATTAGGTATATTTTTGGTGAGTAAAATAAACAAATAACCTGAGAAATATGATCATATAATTATAATTTTGCCCTAGGTAATATCAGTCAACTTATTTTGTACTTACTTTACTTTATTTATAGTTGTCACTTCAAAAATTTGATAATTAGGGGTGAAACACATGATTTATCTCATTGGTACAAGTCTTGAGTGAAAGGGTATTTTAATTTTGACCAGCTTTGATGGATATACTAGATTTTCCCAATTGCAGGTGAGTTCTACTGCCATTGTAGAGTGGAGGATAAACCTCTGAGATACATAGGACACAACCTATAGAAAATCTTTACCCTTGTCAAAATATTGATAACACAGCTTTTAAAAAATATTTGCTATGGAATTTTATGAAATCATTAGACTTTGAGTGACTTTTGCCTGAGGAATTCTGGGATTACAAATATGCATTACAACATCCAGATTCTAAATGTGTTCCAGGGATTGAATTTAAGTCAGCAGGCTAGGACAGTTAGGGTCTTTACCCACTAGACCATCTTCCCTACCCTCACTTTTCCAGTTTTAATTCAATTAGTTTACTTCTTTCTCTATATATCATATAAGATAACAGGTGTTCTTATTTTGTCATATCTACAAAAATTTCCCCATTTAAGTGTTTTGTGCATGGCTTTCTTATGAGTTCATTTCCCAGGACTTCAACTTCAGTATCATCTCTTTCACTTCTACTGGATGGGCCCCTCTTATTCTCCCTTGTCTTGTAAGTCCTTAGTCGGGGGCTTATAATCTGTCTGTTTCCTTAGTTTCAATGGTTATGCTTTTCTGTTTGGTGATGACAATGAATAATTCTACGGTTTATTCTACTTTTTCCCATTATTAATTCTCATCAAAGAATTAATGAATACTATCATATATGTCTTTGTGACATTGATGTGATAATTAAGAGGAGGAAGGAAGAAGACAGAAGAATTCAAGTAACAAAGATAACACACTTTCACGGTTGATACTCTAGAATTGGAATTGTGTCCAGTTCAAAAAAAATCACAGTTTCAGATAGCAAAACAGACCATCCACATTTAGCTCTTTTTTTCTGCATACATTGGACAATAACATGGAGGCATTAGCATATTTTATTTCAAATGTCAGCATCTAACTGTAGGGGTTACTATAAATTATTTCTAATGGGAGGTAGTTATTACTATTCTATTAGTGTTTCAGAAAGCATTAACATTAAGTGGGTGTTGAAAGAACATATGCATTTTAGCCATTTAATATACTTGCAATACCAACTAAAAGCAACATACAGTTATCTATCTATACTGAATAAACCTTTTAGCAATCTACATCATAATTGTTAAGTGGCAAACTTGAAATATGCATAAAGTATGCCACTTAGTAGTCTCATACTATTCCTTTCTAGAATCTAGAATCCATTAATATTGGGATACTCCAGTATATACTAATAAGCTTTATTTATTAAGGCATTCTAAGTTTAACTAAGGAACAATTAAATTCCTTAATTACAGTTGCTTATTTGTTTGTTTTTTGTTTTGAGGTAGAAGAGGCCATAGGCAGTATTCTAGTTACTGACTAGCACGCTGAAATTTTATTTTTTTATAGTTATTTATTCATTTATTTACTTATGTGTTGGCAAATATTACATATTTACTTATGTGTTGGCAATGCTATAGTGCACCTATGGTGATCAGAGAACAAATTGCAGAAGTTAGTTTATTTTTCCTTCCACTATGTGAATCCTAGGAGTTTTATTTAGGCCCCTGCTTTTGTGGCAAGTGGCTCTACCTACTGAGATAGATCATGGGACCTCGGTGTCCCCTGCCTTGGTGCCAAGTGCCTCTACCTACTGAAAGATCACATGGGACTTTGGCAAATATTTTAAGGTAAAAAGCCTCATATGAAACACATGATAGAGCCTTTTGGGTGTGATCCCCAGAACTGCAATTTAAAAAGTAAATGGAAACTCAGTGTGGAAGATATATTGTTTCTTGCTTCAGTATCCCCACATTCCTCAATACCAATGGTTGATAGAACTCCCCTACTACTCTAGGTCAAAAAGGAAATGTTTTGATATTTTTGAACTCTTTTCACAGAATATGCTTGGGAAGTACAGTTAATAAGACATAAGTTTAGCATTCTACTCCCCAAAATTTAGGCAATAGTATCATCTCAGCAAATTGCAAAACCTTACACTTTCATTCCCTTCAGCTAGAAAACAAGATTGGAACACAACTGCCACCACCTATGGGATTCCTCCAAGTCTTAAAAAAAAAACTGTGTAGTCGATGTCCCTATCATGGTCACTCAATTCATAGATCATAGTTATTATTATATTATTTTACTTTGGCTCGGTGTAATCTAAAACATTTCCTTAAAAAAAAGCAGAATTTCCAGATTGAACACCCTTTTAAAGACTGATAATTTTTCATGACCTAATGAAATAAATCTGATATTTTGATTTCTATTCAAGACAGACGGTTCGATTAAGAAATACAGATTAGCGGCTACGCTCCAGGGCTGCCTGTCACTGTGCAGAAGTGGTAACTTAGCACACTGTGATGTGCAACTGTTAGAAACTGGGATGTGCCAGAAGAACATTTTTAACGGTTTGTGTAAAAGCTTAAGTTTTACATTGCCTACATGAGAAATGATTTTAGATATTTTGAGTAACATAATATATATCATCAAAATTGCTTTCAACTGCTTCATTTATGTTTTTTCCCACTGTGCTTTCTAGAAACACCAAACTACGTGAGTGGCTTGCATGGCATTTCATTCAGGCTGCTTCTGAGTATTTTGATGTAATACTAAACAGTAAAGTATAAAGCCATCATAACTTTTTGGCAGGGACCTAAAAGCTCCAACAGTTCATTTACTTGCCAGGATTTAATTTCACAAGATAGGAAACTGGAAGCGGATAATGGCTAAAGCATCAGGGAACCCTGAATACAACGCAATGGCTTCTGGGAGAGTCCTGAAGAAAACATAGTCCAATCTAGTAAGGTAACAACTTGGTTCTGAGGGGTGGAGTTGTGATGCCAAAGCCAGTTACCCAAAGGTAAGACATCCTGAGGCCAGGTGAGACACCTGGAAAAGGAGGAATTTCAAAAGGAAGTTTCAAAATGAACTAGAAAGCTGATTTTAACCCTGGAAAACTTTTCATCACATGGGTGAAGTCAACGCTTTTAACTGCCAGTGTGGCCCCATTCCATATCATATCTTAATATGAAGGGTTTGCGACTGTCCAACAATTTACTCACAAGTAGAGCATTGGTATGTTTAGTGCTAATAAATATTAATGGTAAAATAGTAATGTTTAATGTGAGTTAAAACTAATATCCACAAACTACTTACCATGAATCTGGCACTTTTCTTAAGTGCTTCATAATTTATGTGTGATAATTTGTGCCGGTACTTCTGCCCCTTCTTACCTTGCTGATGTAGATAGTATTCAGGATTTTATATAGCTGAGCCATCTGAGGCTCCTCAAGGCTAATGAATCATTTAGGAACATTCAGGTAACAATGGGTGTTTGGTTACAGAGAAGGGCCTGAATAGATACTACATGACTTAAATTCCATCTAATTCCAAAGCCCCAGTTCTTTAGCATCCCTGGATGCTAAATTGAAGATGCACAGGGCAGATGAACCTGATATTCGATACCTCTTTGAATGTCACTCGATTTCCCCCTGTTTTTTTGATAAAATAATTATAAACATCAAAGACTAAAATAAATCAGATTATATGCTCTGAATATCTATCTCCCTCCAAAATAACTGTGCTAAAATTTGAAACTAAACAATGAAGAGATAAGGCATTTTATAATGATCATCTCTGGAAAGTAGAGTCCTCATAAATGGGATCTGTGTTCTCTAAAAGAGAAACATGCGAGTACCTTTGCCCCTCCACACTTAGAACACAGCCAGAGACAGTAAGCATGAACCCAGGAAAAGACTCTCACCAGACACAGATTTTGATAACTCAATGAAATTAAACTCCTTAGCCTCATGCACTGTAAGAAAGAAAGAAAAAATGTAAAAATGAAACAAAACAAAAAAAAACAAACTATAAAAACAGCATCCTGTTATTTAGAAACTACTCAGTTTATGACATTTTGCCACAGTGGACAAAATGGACCAAAACACTCCAGGGAACTGATAGGGGTAAGCAATCCATTTATTATAACTATCCTGTGATCCCTCCACCCCTGTGTTTACTTATGCATTTTATCCAGGGACAAGTGGAGAACAAATGAACAGTAAGAACAAAAGACCCTTATGGAACTGAAATTGCTCTAGGACAAAAGAATATAATAGCTCATCACTTGCCAAAACTTGTAAAATATGCACCAAGAATGAATCCTAATGTGAATATGGACTTGGGGTAGAAATCATGTGTCAATCAATGTACATTTATCAATGGTAGCTGATGTACCACTCTGGAGGGAGGTGTTGGGAGTCAAGGTGTATGGGATGGTATATGGGAAATTAAACCCCTTGTTCAATTTGCTATGAATCCAAAATTAGTCTTTAAAAATATTTTACTATTAAAAATAAGAATTTTTCAACCTTGGAGTGTCAATGATACACAAATTTCAAATCTCAAGCTGTTAAGGGCTCTCAGGCTTAGGGCTCTGTGATTCCAAAGAATGCTTTTTTTTTTTTGGTTACTTATACTACTATTAAAAATTTTCCATCTGTAGTTCTTGAGACTTCCTACAGGATTTGCCAAAGATTTTCTTAAAGATACAGATAGTAAATGATTGATGTTTATGGACCCACATAGAAGGTCAATACTGTCACCACACCACTTAGCAGCTACAAACAGTAAAAAGTAAATAGTATGTGTGTGTTTTATAAACACATAACATAAACAGGTGCACAGTAATGTGCTGTGTGGATTCCCATTATAGATCTTACACTCTCAAAATCTATGAGTTTCGAAAGTTATCCTCAAAAGAAATCTGCACTCACGTTCAAACCATTTTAATCACCAGCAATCTAATTTTAAAGAAAGTTGTGATCAAAGTCTTGCCCCTAATTGCAAATGGTTTGTTTGTCCTTCACATTTAATCTATTTTCTGCTCTTCAGAACTTTATACTGTTGAGCGCCTGGATTTTTTTAAATTTTTTTTTCTTTTCAGATTACCATCTCTTTGTTATAAAATCCAACACCACCCATGATGTGAGATTCCGCTGTATGCTGTGAATATGTTCTGTTACCATTGGTTAATAAAGAGGTTGCTCTGGTCTATGGCAGGGCAGAATATAGCAAGGCAGGGAATCGAAGCAGAGTTAGAGAAAAAAGGTGGAGTCAGGGAGACACCATGTAGCTGCCAAAGGAGAAAGACACCAGAACCTTACCGTTAAGCCACAGCTTTGTGACAATATACAGATGAATAAAAATGTGTTAATTTAAGATACAAACACTAGCTAGGAACACACCTGAGCCACTGGCCACACAGTGTTTCAATTAATATATTTTGTGTGTGTGTGTGCTTGTTTGGGTTGGGTGGCTGGGGAAAGTAGGTGCAGTCCATGTTTACATCCCCACGCTTGTCTAGTGCTTTCTCCTTGTTTGAAGTGTTTAACCTTCAGCTTGTGTTACCTGCTCTTTTGAATTCGTCTTTGAAAAATCCCACTTTGCTTGTGGCTTCCTCCTATTGAAGTATCATGTGTTAACTGTCAGCATCATTTTCTAGTTCCTTTTATTTTCTATACTATCAATACAGTGCTTCTGTTAGTGAGCCAGTCATCTCCAAGGTGGATATTTTGTCAAAGTTACCCATTGTCTGATAGTCTGGAGGTAAAATTATTTTTATCTGTTTATTTAAAGTACGATTCATAATTTTATTCTGATGTTTTTTAATCCCATTTTCCTTTAAAGCATTCATTGAAGAGGCTCATTCGAAATTCTCTATTTCTGGATCCCTACGACAGTGAGTTGATTCTTACAAAAAGATACAACTTTTAAAATTCATCTGATGCATCTCTGAGTCTGAGGCCAACTTGGTCTACAGAACAAGTTGCAGGACAGCCAGGGCTGCACAGAGATATCCTATCTTGAAAAACAAAACAAAAATAAAAATAAAGCTCACCTGAAAGAATTATTTTATCTATAGTTAATTAACCCTTGCCTCACCAAAGTCCCCTTAATATTATCTATCTATATCTCCATATATTAAAATAGTTATGAGCATCTGCAGCTTCTGTCACAGCAATGCTGACATGGAACATTGGTATATTTTTTTTGTGTTTGTTTTGCTAAAATTTTAGAATTTTAGAATCTTTACTCCAATGGAACATAGGTTTCTGACGGTCTGACTTACAAACATTTTAATCAACAAACCTGGAGAAATAACATGAGTCAGTGAAGAGACACCAGAAAATAGAATGTTGGAGGTCTCTTGAGAAGCAACTCAATTTCTTGGCTAGTGAGACAACTATTATTATTGCAGAATCATTTGACAAATGAGTAAAAAGGCAGATATTCTCTTAAACATCATAGACTCTAATCGGAGGTCCTTCTGTCTCTGTGTTGCTTTCATTGGTTAATAAAAAATTGCTTTGGGCCTGTTGATAGGGTAGAACTTAGGCAGGGAAGACTGAACTATATGCTGGGAGAAAGAAGGGCAGAGTGAGAAGATGCCATGGACCTGCCGCCAGAGATAGATATGCTGGAACTTGGCTGGTAGGCCATGACCTCATGGTGATACACAGATTAATGGAGATGGGTTAAATTAATATGTAAGAGTTAGCCAATAAGAAGTTAGAGCTAATGGGCCAAGCAGTGATTTCATTAATACAATTTCTATGTGATTATTTCAGGGCTAAGCTAGCTGGATGGCTGGGACAAACAAGCAAGCCCTCCTCCTTGCAACAGAGGACCAGCCAAATGAGCACGAAGGAGCTTGTTCAAAACTCAGTAGACATTTCCTAATGCCTTGGGGCTTACTTGTACTTCCTGACAGAAGATAATAAAAACAGAAGAATGAGACTGTAACACTCTGGAAGTCTAGGAATGCATTCTCAGTGATAGGAAATGTCTTTATTTTGACACTCAGTTTTTTGTGTTTTGGTTTTTTGCTATTGTTAAATGCTTTCACTGTGAAGCCCAGGCTGACCTCAAACTTGTCATCTTCCTGCCTCAGGAACTTGTGAACTGGAATTATAAAAGTATACCACCATTGCTGGATTCCTTTGAGGATATTTGATTAAGTGTATCGAAGAAATAATTGGGAGAAAAAAAGAAAGGCAGGAGAGTTATAAAATGATAAAAATATTTTTATCAAAACATAACAATATCAAAAAGAAATTTTGGATGCTTCCCAAAGGGATGACAAAATACTAGGTCGGTGACTGATGTAATTTCCATAGCTGCTAAAGAAACTTATGATTTCTAGGGTCTTAGTCATTTAAAAACATGTATAATAGATATTATTCTGCAAGTCAAATGGGAGCTCGCTTCCTAGTTTCCAGTAAACAGGCTGCCTCTATATATAAATCATGAACAAATTATATTAGATCTATTGCTAAATTTGCTATAAATTTATCTCTGACAAGGAGGGAAAATTGTTTGAGGTATTAAATTGCTTCAACCTGTTTAAAAAGTCAATTCAAATCTATTAGTAGACATGATATGGGAATAGGGTAGCTTTTTTTTTTCACTCATTGAGTGTGTGTTTTCTGTGGTAGCTTAACAAGAAATCATGTAACTGATTAAATAACAAGAAGTAATGCTAAGTCATCAGTCACAGGTGAAAGAGTTTCCTGTCATGTTGATCAGATGGGAATGCTTGTCTTAAAGACACAGAGGAGGATCAACTTCCACCCAACTTTGCATTGCCCTGGGCACAGCAGTACCTTCTAATACCCATGCCATCTAGATGCTTCTTCCTTCTCAAAGTAATCTCCACTGAGGTTGTTTGCAGTACATTTGGTGAAACTAAAATCCACATTTAAAACTATTTCATGGATTTTAGGAAAAGTCAAGTTGATTGCCTTATGAAGAGGCCTTTTAAAAGCAAAATCTTAGTTGCATCTTCAATTCTTTTCTGTGACTTCTGTCATTATCATCTTAAAAATACTCGCTTTGACTAAGGCTATATGTAAGGAATCTCATTCAAATGATTAAATGTTACCTGAGGTTAAAGAAAGCTTAAATCCTAAGGGTGTCTTTTAAGCTTTGGGGTGAAGTTTTCCAGGATAAACTCCTAAGCCTAGAAAGGGTACTTAAGAAGTCTAGATCAGCCCTGTTTAGTTGCTGAGGAATCCCATCTGGACGGGTGAGTGTGTGCTATCC
>NC_022014.1:68431744-68449221 GCF_000317375.1 Microtus ochrogaster
ATAAAAAAAAAATAAAACCAGAAAATGTTTTAAAAAGAAATGTTCATATACATAAATGTTATCAATTGATCTGTCAAGAAGATAATTGCATTTTTGCATGTATATTATTAAATCTGAAACAATTTTAACAATAAAAAAAAGAAGTCTAGATCATCAGCGACTTTGCTTTTAGGTTATTTAAATTTGGCTATGCTGGACTTTTTCAAGAAAGATCAAAGTGTGAGATAGGTGGATACATCTGTCTGGGAGTAAGGGAATAAACTGTCTAACAGAAACCCTCGTGCCTATAAAACTACTTCTCAAAAAGATGTATAGACTTATGAGTCAGGATGATGGAAAGTTTTACAAAATATTAGATGCTGTAATCGCCTCTAGTTTTCTTCTTAATGGGCTTATTCACAACCTAGTTCTAAAAATAATTCAGTATAAAATAATTGTCCACAGTATCTAGAAAGTGCTGAGAATCTGAAGTAAAAAGCATTTAAGACTATAGGAACTGACCTTTATAGAGAACTTACTGGCCAAAGCATGGTCAAAGAGAGCAGCATCACAGTAGATCCCATAAACTGAGGCACAGGGAGTCGCTCTGTATACTGGTAAGGACCAAGTTGTCTTTTGTATAAACTGTACTGTACCTGGTTTGTAGCATTTATATCAAAGACAAATCATACATTCCAGTAGTCATGAGTAAAGACAGTTTCTGTATTTCATTTTTATTTTAATAAATAAAGCTTGCCTGAAGACCAGAGAGTAAAACAGCCACACTGACTGCTTACAGACCAGGCAGTAGTGACCCATACCTTTAATCCCAGTAGCCACACTAGTTTGCCATAGAAACCAGGCAGTAGTGGTGCATGCCTTTAATTCTAGCATTAGAGAAGAATATAAGATGAGAGGAGACAGGTCTCAGTCAGTCTCATTCTGAAGATTCCTGGAGACAGGATCACCATTTTGGACTAAGGTAGAGGTAAGAGCCAGTGGCTTGCCTCTTTTCCTTTTTCTGGCCTTTAGGTTGAACACCAAGGTTTGACTCTGAGTTTTTATAATCATGCTACAGTTTCTAGTCCTAAATATTCATGTATCCTCCAGTGGTTGTGATTCTCCGTAGTGTTCTGACAAAATGTGGAGAAGAAAGAAATCAGGCTTCATGGGGGCCAATTACCACTCTTATGATGCAAGATTACTGCAGTCAGATCAAGCTAGGTTTCTGCTATAACCTTCTGTCTCTTTCCCCATCTTTAGAACTTTTGAGTTTTACTTCAGAGTCAGTTAAGAAAGCAGGAGCCAGGGGATGTCAGTTCTCACTTCAGAACCAGTTTTTGAGGAAATAGAATCACCAGATCCATAGACTGGCAGATAAATGATTAGAGTCCCTACTGCCTGAAGCAAGAGTGAAACAGACCTAATAGGGCTAAGTAAGCACTGGAGACCTGATGTGTGGTTCCCACGGGCATACAATCAGGCTCTAAAGACATTTTTAAATCTTGTTTCTAAAAAGTCTGTCTAAAAGCATCAAAATACATTGTGTTCCACTATTCTATCCCATTTGCAATGAATAAGCTGTTGGGGAAGCATCACGCTATGGAGGAGAAAGCAGCTAAAATTAGTTGCTCTTTTGATCAGCTGAGGAGGAGATAAATGGAAGAGGCACAGCTCCACATTCTGATGAGTTTTACCTTTCACAATCTGGATTAATTACGAATCCTTGGACAGTTTTAAGATTCAGTTCACCTCAATTCTGATAAATTACAGATAAAGCATCAAATGTTATATACTATTTAGACTTAAAAGGTAGTTAAAATGCATCTTTGTTGGTGAAATGTGTTTCACAGGTTAGTAAGGCAGTTTATATTGAAAATGTGGAAGAAGTCCAATATTTTTCTGTGTCCTCTTGAAGATTCAAAAATTCTTTATTAGTCCCTGCACAGAAATCCCTGAGGAAATATTGTCCTAAGACAACAGGAAAAATAAATTAATTTTAAATCTTTCTCCATGGTTATAAAGACAGAACAGTCAGAATTGCTATTTAAAAGTACTTTTATTAGGGGTTCACTGATGTAATTTCAATGTTAAGATCTGTTTTTTTTTTTAACTCAATAACCTCATTTTTGAAGAAACATATAAATACTAGCAGGGCTGCTCATTTTATAATTCTCTAAGCATCCTTTGTAAGGTTGATAAAGTTTTTTGATCTTAGCATATTGAAATTTATAAAAAATAAAAATTCATTATCCAATACAGATTGGCAGTGGTAGACACTGTACAATTTCATTTTGCATAATAACTGGTCTAATCAAATGTGACTGAAAACTGAAATATTCAACAGACATTTCTTCGCTGTTGCGGTTCCTCATGAACTTAATGCAATTCACTTCAGTGCATTTCCCCTTGTGTCTTTTCCTTTTAGTTGTTTAAGATTGAGTTTTATGTGGTGAACATCAAACGAGTTTTCATCTTGGAGTAGGTGTGCGGTAGAGACACTAAAAAGAGAGCAAACAGATGCAGAGAATCGGGAGTGGATTCTCATGCATGTCTGCGGTATCAGTAAAACATCATCTATAGGGGTCTGTGGATTCTGATCCTCATTGTAGGAATCAAACATGAAGAAATAATTGTATTTATCAGACGTCCTGTAGTACTATGAGTAAAGCAGTCAGTGTGTAGTAGGGTGCCCCAATATATTCTATGCTAGCTATTTTATACATTGAGACTTTTATTTCCACCAAACAAAAGTTCTGCTTGAACTGGCTTAAACATAAAGAATGTATTAAATCTAAACTAGTAAAGAGGATTATGTCTTGAAAGAAACAGAGATAAAGTTCTGGCAGATTTTCTCTGTTGCTTCCGGCTGCTATTTTGCTTACTGCCTCTTTTTCTGTGATTGGAAACTTTTAGTTCTGTGAGTCCACGGGAAATGAAGACTAAGTCCCCGAATTTTATACATCCTTCAGCTTTCATAACACATGAAAAGGGATATCTATATCCAACACCATAGAACAAGTAAGCCATAAACCTAAAAGAAGGACCCCATGACTTTTGTCCTAAGCCAATTGTTAGTCTAAAAAGGATTGAGTATTCACATTTAGAACAACTGTAGCAATCAAAGCAAAGTTTGTTTTCATACCTATCAACAATACACACAAACACACACACACGCACACATACACACACACACGCACACACACACACACAAACACACACAGTGTGAAAGTTGAATCAGCAGAAATCACTATTAAAAATTACACTGTTGGCCGGGCGATGGTGGCGCATTCCTTTAATCCCAGCACTCGGGAGGCAGAGGCAGGCGGATCTCTGTGAGTTCGAGACCAGCCTGGTCTACAGAGCTAGTTCCAGGACAGGCTCCAAAGCCACAGAGAAACCCTGTCTCGAAAAACCAAAAAAATAAAAAATAAATAAATAAATAAAAAATAAATAAATAAAAATAAAAATTACACTGTTCCAGTTACTGGAGACTCAAATCATTTTCTTTGTTTCCAATCTCTCTTATAATTCTTGTACATTTCTTTTTTTTAAAAAAAAATGTAGTTGTTTTTTTTTTAGTATATGTGTAGCTATAGTTAGTTTGCTTGTATGTTGTACACTGTGTGCATGTAGTGCCTATGAAGGTCAAAATAGGCATTAGATCTCCTGAGAATGGAGTTATAGATTGTGAGCCATCACATGAGTTCTAAGAACCAAATATGATTTCTCTGTAAGAGTAATAAGTGTTCTGTACTACTAAGCCATCTCTCCAGATCAATTCATTTATAATTCTTACAAGGACTTTTACAGCATGAATATATATTTTTTTTTTTTACAGAGAAGGGACTTCCACTTATTCGCATTGCTCATGAATTTCAGATGGAAGATTCGTCTACTCTTATCAACAGTTCTACCTAGATGAAGGCCCAAACCCAAGTTTCAACAGCCAATTATGGGTGATTTTGTACTACTATCATAGAATCTAGTATTTACAGTGACTTCCTAAAGAATTTTTGAACTGCTTTTCTGGAATTGAAAAATTTTCAAGGCTGGCTTCATCATCTTAGAGGTATAGATACCTATCAATAGTTTTCTCATTCTTTTAGCCTCCATCCATATACTCCCTTATACTAGTCTATACTCACCTACGGCTATAATAACTAGTGTCAGCCATCTTTTGTACTCTCGACTTCCCTCTGTCACATTCTTACATCAATATGCAGGTTAATTTCAGTGTCTCAACAGACTCCACACCATTTCTTTTTTGCGACATATTAGGTGCTATTTTGTCACTGTGACCAAGAACCTGACTAGAAAGAAGTTAAAAAGGAGAAAGGGGATTTATTTTGGCTTACAGTTTAAGGGGATACAGCCCATCCTGATAGGAAAGGCATGGCTTTAGATACAAGAAGCATCTGGTTACATTGTGCTCTCACTCAGGAAAGCAAGGAGATGACTCAAGGCTACTGCTTAACCCTCCTAACTCACTTCCTTCAGTCAGACTCCACTTCAAATTCCACAAATTTCCGAAAGTACACACCAGCTGGGGAGAATTGTGCCACATGACTTTATGGGGGATGCTTTACCTTAAACCAAAACAAAGAACATATGGGCCCATCCCTACCAAATAACTTTCAGACTCTTGCTCCACAGTGCCATCTTTTGATATTATCTCTTGCATGTCAATGGGTCAATGTAATGATAATAAACTCTCCTGGGACATTTTCTTTTAATGTATGCTTGTGTGTACGTGAGTTCTGTGTACTACTATTATTTAGGTGTGTACACCTAACAAATGTGCCTGCTTACATGTGTGTGTATGTGGAGGTTATGTATTTTCCTCTCCCTGGATGTAGAGGAAGTTTGATTAGCTGATGAGATCCAGAAATCTTCTCTTCCTGTGATGCCTATTCTTGGTGTCAACTTGACTACATATGGAATTAACTAAAAACCAAATTCATGAGTACATCTATAAGGGAGTTTTTAAAATTAAATCATGTAGACAGAAGCTTCTGTCCCACTTGTTTCCACAGCCATTCTGTTCCAAATAATCACACAGAGGCTTATATTAATTATAAATGATTTAGCCTATTAGCTCAGGCTTATTATTAACTAGCTCTTACAACCTAAATTAACCCATAATTCTCATCTATGCTTCCTCTGCTTCTGGATGATAACTTTGTCTCTTCTTTTCCTCTTCCCAGAATTCTCCTAATCTGGTTGTCCCAACTATACTTCCTGCCTGGCTATTGGACAATCATCTTATTAAACCAATATGAGTGATAAATCAATATAGTATACAAGAGCCTTATGCCACAGCAAAATCACTTGAAGTGGGAAAACCCACTTTTAATTTGAATCTTTTAAGGTGGGAAGATAATACCTTTAATCTGGGCTACACATTGTGCTAGTAGCCTATGTAAAGGTCATGGAAGAAGAAAGCTTGCTTTCTTTGCCTGCTTGTTCTTGCTCTCACTGGCAAGGACATTCTTTCACTGGCATTAGAGCCTTCTTCCTTGGGATTCTGGCTTATTCTACAAATCAACTGAGACAGCCAACCTTGTGAACTGAACAATTGCATTCATGGAACCTCCATTGGTAGGCAATCATTGTTCGACTAGCTGAACCACAGCCTGTAAGCCATTCTAATAAATCTAATACCATATATATATATATATATATAATGGATTTATTAGAATATATATGTAAATATATATTAATTCTAAAAGTCCTGTTCCTCTAGAGAACCCTGAATAATTTACTCCCCCACTCCCAGCCCCATATGAATTACTTTGCTGTTGTGATGAACATCATGACCAAAGTAGTTTAAGGAAGAAAAAGTTTCTTTTAGCTAATGGCTGAAGAGAGAAAAAGTCCATAAAAGTGAGAAAGGCATGATATGGATTGACAGCAGAAACAGAATATTGGAGGATTACACTTTATCTACAGAGTAGAAAGAGGAAAGAAAATGAATGAACGATAATCCCTGAAAACCCACCTCTAATAATACGTTTCCTCCAGCAAGGCTCTACCTCCTAAAATGTTTCAAATCATATACACACAGAACAACCAACTGACGCCTCTTTTGAGACCCAAGACAATCACTTAACTATAAGTTCCTAATAATAATAATAATAATAATAATAATGATAATAATGATAATAATAATAATAATAATAATAATAATAATAAACAAGTGAGTTAGAGAAATGGGTCAGCAGTTAAGAGCACTTATGTTTCTTGCAGAAGTTCACTCTCCCTGTTTTATGCTTACAGTTGAGGATGCGAGTGCTTGATTAGCTCCCTGTTTCATCTGCCATGCTTGCCAGTGGTTGTCATGCTACCCTCTCCCTTTATAGATTCTTATCTCTTTGTAACCATAAGGCAAAGTCAACATTCTCTTCCTCTCTCTTAAGTTCCCTCTGATAATGGTATTTTATCACAGCAACAAAAAGCTAATAGACTAATATAGACCATGAATTATATAATAATACAGACCACTAGATGCATGGGACCACAGTATATTGGCACCTACAGTTTTAGGGACACATAGTTTTCCATAGTCAAAAGTTCAAATAATGTGTTTCATTTTGAGTATGTTCAGAGTTAATTAATGTCTCTTTCACACTGCTTATATCTCATGGAATGACAGCTTTTTGTTTTTTTAGGTTTCAGATTGTCTTTTTTTTTATTGAGACTTCTTGCAAAGGAATTCTACATGGCTTCTATTTCCTTTTATATTCACAAAGTATTAATAACTGAGATGAGAACTGCTTCAAATATCCTTCAAATTAATTTTATTCAAAGAATTTTCACTACTTTGTGATAGGATTAGCAAACAAATTTGTTTAATGAATTCAGAGAATAATCTAGTCACAGAATCAAGCAGAGCTGAGTATGCTGTTGCATGCATGTAATTCTAGCTCAGTCTTAGAAAGATCAAGAGTTTTAGTTCAATCTGTGCTCCGTGGTGAATTTGATGTCAGTGTGTACTACATAGGGATTCCTATTTCAAATAACAAAACTATAGCCTGGAGAGTTGACTCAACCATTAAAAGCATAAGTTGTTCTTTAAGAGAGCCTGAGTTCAATTTTCAGCATCCATATGGCAGCTCAAAACAATCTGTAAGTCCACTTCAAGGGGATCCAATTCCCTCTTCTGAAATTCCTGGGTAGTATGCATACATGTGTTGTACATACATACACAGTCAAAATATTTATACACATTAAATAATAAATAAATATAAAAAACAGTAACCAGTGTGCAGTGGGAAATTGTTTAAAATCAGAATGATGGCATTTTTAGATGATGAGAAAAATCAGTAACAACAAAGAAATGTTACTCAGCCATTCATGGGCCAGTTTTGCCTTTTATTTATAGAGAAAAATCTTTGTAGTCAATGCTTTAGTATAATATTTTGAGTTTCAAACAAGATCTACATAAATCTGTGTCACATAAAACAAACCCTATTGGCTTATCTCATTAATCCACTTCTCAAACACATCTTTTCTTAGAAAAATTAATGACTAGAAAGTGTGATATCATTGCTCAAATGATTGATACTTTCCTATAAGGAAAAATAATATTGTTCTGATTCATTGCTAATTTAGAGAACTCCTGAGCTTTAGGTATGTTTTTTTCTAAATGAAACATGTAAACATAAAATGTCACATTTAAAGAGGCAAGTCCCCTTGAAACTGAAGCAAATCGACTGCTTTGTATGGCTACAGATGAACTTTACAGAAAGTCAAGAGTCACCAGTGATGAAGTGAGAAACAAATATATTTGATCTTGGATTTGTATGGGAAATAGGAAGTCTAACTTCAAACACCCAATAATGTGGTAAGGGTGGGTGTTTCTGGGAGCCCAGGACAGATGAGCACTCAGACACATTTTATAGCCAAGTGAAAAATCTTTATTCCAGTTGTCTGAAACTACATTCACGTGTTTAGGATCCAAGGGTAGTACTGAGAATTTAGAGAAAAGAGTTTTTAATAGCAAAAAAAAAAAAAATACATCCTGGTATCTTGCTTGGGAGCTGCAGGGGGGAAGTTTTTATGTAGGTGAACCATTTAACAGAAGCCAAGATAAGTTAGCTGGGCATCTTGACTTCAGATTCCTTGAGTAGAGGTGAGAAATTTCCCAGGGCTTCCCATCTAAAAATGATCAAATCCTAGTTGAACCTAAAATGACCTCAGTAAGAACACAAGATATAGAGCCCTTACCTTGTCCATGCCTGTCACATTTGGATGTACTCACTCATAATTGGTTTCTAGCCACAAAAAAAGGTCAGTGAGTCTATATTTTGATATCCTAAAGAAGCTAAATAAGAAGGTGAACCCAAAGAAAAACATATAGCTATCCTCCTGGGTAGGGGAAGTAGACAAGATTGCCAGGCAAAAAATCGGGATCTTAAGGGTGGGGTGGGAGGGGGGTAAGGGGAGATGGGGAGAAAAAAGTGAGAAGGGAAGGATGGGGAGAACTTGGGGCAACGGGATGATTGGGATACAGGAAGGTTGGATAGGGGAGCAGGGAAGCACATATCTTAATTAAGGGAGCCATCTTAGGGTTGGGAAGAGACTTGGACCTAGAGGGGCTTCCAGGTGCCTAAGGCGAGGTCCCCAGTTAGTTCCTGGGGCAGCTGAGGATAGTGAACCTGAAATGATCCTATCCTATAGCCATACTGATGAATATTTTGCATATCACCATAGAACCTTCATCTGGCGATGGATGGAGATAGAGACAGAGACCCACACTGGAATACTGGACTGAGCTCCCAAAGTACCAATGAGGAACAGAAGGAGGGAGAAGATGAGCAAGGAAGTCAGGACCAAGAGGGGTGCACCCACCCACGGAGACAGTGGGGCTGATCTATTGGGAGCTCACCAAGGCCAGCTGGATTGTGACTCGAAAAGCAGGGGATAAACCCGGACTCTCTGAATATGGTGGACAATGAGGGTTGCTGAGAAGCCAAGGACAATGGCACTGGGTTTTGATCCTACTTCTTGTTCTGGTTTTGTGGGGGCCTATCCAGTTTGGATGTTCACCTTCCTAGACCAGGATGGAGGGGGGAGGACTTTGGACTTTCCACAGGGCAGGGAACCCTGACTGCTCTTCAGACTCGAGAGGGAGGGGGAGAGAAGTGGGGGGAGGTTGGGAGGAGTGGGAGGCTGGGAGGAGGCGGAAATTTTTTTTCTCATTAAAAAAAAATCTTTAAAAAAAACAGAAAAAAGAAATCTACTCATTCTCTAGTTTAATCTATAGATCATGATGGCTCTGAACAAATACATATGTGCTTGCATGCGTGTGTGTGTGTGTGTGTGTGTGTGTGTGTGTGTGTGTGTAATTTGTTACAGATAAATTGCAAGTATATGTGTGGCTGAATATCTTTGACATGCCAAGAAATGACAGATACTGCTTTATCCCAAGCATGAAGGTATTGGTTGGGCAATACCTTGGCTTTGATTAACAATTGCCAAAAGGAGGTGTTTTGTCCCCTCCTTCCTACCTGTTTATTAAAGTAGGGTGGAGACCATAATTACATCTGAAGCATAGAATAGCTGGCAGGATGGAAGGACAATATTTGCAGAATGAATGGAATGGTATCTGAAAATAAAACCGGTGGTGATTAAGGAGAATAAGCCATAGAAACAGAATAACCTGGCTCATGCTGACATAACTTTAGTGATTGTTTGATGACACTGGGAAATAGATTGTTTCTCTGTGCCTTTCGTTTTTCACTTACAAACGGAAAACAATTGAATGTTTTTACACTTTACTTATATGTTCTCTGTTTTATAAGTTTTTTGTAAGAGTTAATTTATTTTCTCCTCTAGACCACAGCTACATAAATTATGCACATCTGGGTTTATTTTTGAAATATGTTGGGGAATTTTAGCATTAACCCTTTGAATTCTTAAACTATTCCTAAAAAAAATCGTTAATATTCGGAATCATTCTTATGGGGCTAACTCCACTCTCACTCTTCAAAGTACGGAACTGAGAGGCAGACTAAATATTATTTTAGTGCAGTTTAGTTAACACTGAGATTGCTAGGTGAACACAGGAAAGCATTATGGGAAAGATGTAGAACTTCACAGTGCTTGAATTTTAATCAAGTAATTTAGAAGAAAAACACAATAAGTTTGTCACTGGAATGCAATAATTCAGTTCTTCAGGGAAGTTTTGTATTGAGCTATTCAGTGGCATTTTTTTTCTTTTTCCTTAAAAGGAAAAATGCATGTGCTAATATTATTCAGATCCGGGCAACTTCCCAACAAAATTTGCTGAGACAGGAAGACGTGTGGTAACTTTTATTTTGTGGAGGTGGGGCAATTTCCATTTTAAAATACTGTGGAGATGGAAAATTACTTGAAAATCCAGTTTGGAAGACAGAAACTTCTGATTTCATTTTGTGTGCTTTACCTAGGCAGGGTATTTAGGAAGGTGTAATACAGATAAAAAGAATCAGGTCGGTCTCTTTGTTTTCTGCATTTGCTTTAGGTATTATTTTGATAAGCCTTGGGTGCATTATTGTTTTGATTAAAATTTCTATACTGTATTCCGTTGTTTCAGAAATATTTATTCTCATTCTGTTCTCCCATAAGGCCCCAGCCTCCTTGAGTTTTATGTCCATGTCTTCCTCAAATATAAACAAGTAGGCACCTGAGTTACAGTCGTATGTGGTGGGACTGAAGCTACTTTTTGCCATTTTCTTCATCAAAGTAAATTATTGATAGGAAAAGCATGCAGGTTTCTGAGAAAACAGATAGCTGTTATGAGTGAATTAAAGGAAAGGACATAAACTCTTCCATACTAGCAAGCCTGAAGCCTCCCTAACCAGGGTCCAGATACAAGAAAATGTAAACAGGACTCCTGAGATCCATAACACCACACATGTTAGGAAAGTTGGTGTCAACAGGCTAGAGCCTACCTCGAGAAGTGTATGACAGAGAAGAACAGCCCTGTATTTCACAACCTTCTAGGTGTCTGGGGAAAATGAGTGCATGAATGAATACAGGGAAATATAGCGAAGAACATTCTGTAGGTACCATTCATAACTGACTTTAACCTCAAAGCTTTTATTCTGGTTTTCTTCTTTAAGAACCATGGTGACAAGACAGATTTCTCCATGAAATGCCGTGCAAAAAAAGGACATGATCAAGTTTAACCACGTAGTTCTTCTGTCTCAGAAATGTGACAAGTGAAGAGGAAGTAATAATGCTTTTGTGTACGGGTTTTAGTGATGACAGCAATCCTTGGCCCCAGAAGCAATAAGGACAAACTCAATTTTAGAGCAGCTAGAGAACACATCAACAAAAGAAGAGGACTTTTGGAGATAGTGTGATGGCCATTTTTACGTTAACTTGACCTGAGCTATAGTCATTTGTGTACCAGTGAGGTATTTCATGTTCAGATCTCATGAAAGAAACAATAAGTATTATGTCTAGTAGTAATGCAAAGGAACTGGAGCAAGGGGAGACACAGAAGGATCGTGGAGCTCAGTGAAGAAGTTTAGCTATTTGGTTAATTCTGGGTTCAATTTCCCTCTTTCCAAAATAAACAAGAGAATATGTAGCAGATAATAAAAACCCAGAGACAGGTATTGGGGTTCAACCTCAAGATCAGAAAAGCAAAGCAGCCAAGACACTAGAGAGTTCTTACCTCTACAAATTTTTCAGCCTGAAAAAGAGAGTGAGTTCCTCTCTCATCCAGCCTTATATTCCTCTCTTTTTTTTTATTTTTACTTAAAAATTTTCACCTCCTCCCCTCCTCCCATATTCCTCCCCCTCCCCCTCCCCCTCCCTCTCCAGTCCAAAGAGCAGTCAGGGTTCCCTGCCCTGTGGGAAGTCCAAGGTCCTCCCCCCTCCATCCAGGTCTTGGAAGGTGAACATCCAAACATAATAGGCTCCTACAAAGCCAGTACATGCAGTAGAATCAAAACCCAGTGCCATTGTCCTTGGCTTCTCAGTCAGCTCTCCTTGTCTGACACATTCAGAGGGTCCGGTTTGATCATATGCTCCATCAGTCCCAGTCCAGCTTGCTTTGGTGAGCTCCCATTAGATCAGCCCCACCATCTCAGTGGGTGGGTGCACTTCTTGCGTCCTGACTTCCTTGCTCATGTTCTCCCTCCTTCTGCTCCTCATTTGAGAGCTAAAATTAAAGGTGTGCACCACCACTGCCTGGCCTATATGGCTAACTAGAGTCACTGCTGGAATTAAAGGTGTGTGCCACTACCGCCTGGCCTGTATGACTGACTAGTATAGCTGTTTGCATTTTTATTTCCAGGCAATCTTTATTTATTAAAATACAAATGAAACATCACTACATTTCCCCTTTTTATCTAAAATAATGCTATAACTAATATAGGAATAACTGTATATAGTAAGTACAATAATTCATCATCATTATCTTTTATGTCCCAGCAATGCTTAAGCATACATGGGCAGGTCTTTTATATTGTATATAAATAATAAATACATCAATAATATCTAGCCCATTTGCATTTGACAAATTCAGAGAAAATACTCTGTATCTATCCTATCTTGGTGAGTTCAAAGTCTTGTACCTATTTTAGCTTCTATTATAACTTGATTTCTCCATCTGGTATACAAGGAAAACTATAACTATCTAGTATTTAACGCTCTCAGAGACCCAAGAAGGAAATAATGTTAACTGAGTAAGCAGAAAGTGCAAGCAGGCAGCTTCCAAATATGTGAGAAATGACAGAAATAACTAGCTGCCTGAACAGCCACCCAAATTTCCTCTACAGTGCTGAGGCAACCATCTTTGGCCTACAGGCCTAGCATACTCAACAGACTTTTCTGTGAAGCAGGATATTCCGAAAGACTGTTCCTCCTGGTCTTTACAATGTGTGACAGCTACTTTTTTTGTGTGTCCTGTTTGTCCAATTAGGACAACATACTGTCAGTGGTGGGGGCAAGGGAATTTTCTTGTCCAGTGGCTTACTTTTGGCAGGAAGAAAGTAAACTCCATGTGGCATTTCTTTGATGCCCATAATCTTCATGCTGACATCTTTAAAGATGCAATGCAAATTTGATATTTTATAGAAAAAGATTTTTTTCTTTTTTTTTTTTTTTTGGTTTTTAGAGACAGGGTTTCTCTGTGGCTTTGGTGCCTGTCCTGGAACTAGCTCTGTAGAGCAGGCTGGTCTCGAACTCACAGAGATCCGCCTGTCTCTGCCTCCCGAGTGCTTGGATTAAAGGCGTGAGCCACCATCGCCCAGCAAGAAAGATCTTGATAATAATCCTATGTACTTTAAATGTTTATAGGATGCTCTTAGTTCATACATGACACACTTGCAATGTAAGATTCTTTTACTGGCCGAGCCTGTCCTTTCTTCCTAACTTAAATTCTCCTTTCCCTAGGCAAACCAATGCTTGGAAATAATTATCTTAAATATCTTTATCTTTTAAAATAAACCACACATATCAAAATTAATTTTTCTTCTTTTATAACTCCTTACTTCATTATTGTTTGTCATTAGAAATCTTTATCAAATTTAAAATACACTCTTAATTTAGCTTCTCTAGGATCACGAATTATAGGCTCAATGTCCTTTATTTATGGCTAGAAACCAATTATGAGTGAGTACATCCCATGTTCATCATTTTGGGTCTGCCTGACGTCACTCAGGATGGTGTTTTCTATTTCCATCCATTTGCATACAAAATTCAAGATGTCATTGTTTTTTCCTGCTGAGTAGTACTCTAATATGTATACATTCCATACTTTCTTCATCCATTCTTCCATTGAAGGACATCTAGGTTGTTTCCAGGTTCTTGCTATTACAAACAATGCTGCTTTGAGCATATACTTTTGTAGTATGATAGGGCATCTCTTGGGTATATTCCCAAGAGTGGTATTGCTGGGTCCAGGGGTAGGTTGATTCCAAATTTCCTGAGAAACTGCCACATTGCTTTCCAAAGTGGTTGCACAAGATTGCATTCCCACCAGCAATGGATGAGGGTACCCCTTCCTACACAGCCTCTCCAGCAAAGGCTATCATTGGAGTTTTTGATTTTAGCCATTCTGACAGATGTAAGATGGTATCTCAAAGTTGTTTTGATTTGCATTTCCCTGATTGCTAAGGAAGTTGAGCATGATCTTAAGTGTCTTTTGGCCATTTGAACTTCTGTTGAGAATTCTCTGTTCAGTTCAGTGCCCCATTTTTTAATTGGGTTGATTAGCATTTTAAAGTCCAGTTTCTTGAGTTCTTTATATATTTTAGAGATCAGACCTTTGTCTGTTGTGGGGTTGGTGAAGATTTTCTCCCAGTCAGTGGGTTGCCTTTTTGTCTTAGAGACAGTATCCTTTGCTTTACAGAAACTTCTCAGTTTCAGGAGGTCCCATTTATTCAATGCTGCCCTTAATGTCTGTGCTGCTGGGGTTATACATAGGAAGTTGTGTTTTGTGCCCATGTGTTGTAGAGTACATCCCACTTTCTCTTCTGTCTTATAGTCATACTGATGAATATCTTGCATATCATCATAGAACCTTCATCTTGCGATGGAAGGAGATAGAGACAGAGACCCACATTGGAGCACCAGACTGAGCCTTCAAGGTCTAAATGAGGAGCAGAAGAAGAGAGAACAGGAGCAAGGAAGTCAGGAACACGAGGGGTGCCCCCACCCACTGAGACAATGGGGCTGATCTATTGGGAACTCACCAAGGCCAGCTGGACTGGGTCTAAAAAAGCAAGGGATAAAACTGGACTTTCTGAACATGGTGAACAATGAGGGCTGCTGAGAAGCCAAGAACAAGGGCACTGGGTTTTGATCCTACTGCATGTACTGGCTTTGTGGGAGTCTAGGCTGTTTGGATGCTCACCTTCCTATACCTGGATGGGGGGGTGGGGGGGAGGACCTTGGACTTCCCACAGGGCAGGGAATCCTGACTGCTCTTTGGGCTGGAGAGGGAGGGGGAGGGGAACGGGGGAGAGGGAGGGAAAAGGCAGGCAGAGGCGGGGAAGAGGCAGAAATTTTTAATAAAAAATAATAATAAAAAGCTAGAATAAAAATGTGTGCATACAAAAAAATACACAGAGACAGGCAGATCTCTGTAAGTTTGAGGCCAGCCTGGTCTACAAGAGCTAGTTCCAGGACAGGAACCAAAAAGCTACGGAGAAACCCTGTCTCGAAAATCCAAAAAAAAAAAAAAAACCATAAAAATTGATTTGAATATCATGTTTTAATAAAATATCATATCTGTTAATTGCATTTGGTGAATCCTTTTCTAGATCTGCCAGAGAAAATAAGCATAATTTTGTCACTGTTACATTATTAAAGACTACTTTTTTACAAACAATTTTAAGTTTACACCAAAATTGTAAGAATATACATAAAGATACAAATATGCCTCTACCAAAAACACTTGAGACATTAAAATGTTCAGATCTCTCACTGGTGATAGATTTTCCTGTATTAACACATTAATATAATTATGTAAAGACCACAGTATACGTTAGAGTTCACTCTTCCTATTCTATACTCTATACTTTGAAAACATATAGTGGCGTAGATCTACCACTGTACTGTCATGGGAAGTATATTTCTTAATTTTATTTATTTATTTATTTATTTATCATCTCAATTGCAGCCTTCCCTCCCTCCTCTCCTGATTCCCCTTCCTCCCTCCCCTCTGCTACCTACCTCAATCTACCTCTCCTGCATATTTCCTCAGAGAGTGCCATGCCTTCCATGGGTATCAGGAAAGCATGGCATATCAAACTGCCATAAGACCAAGCATCTCCCCCTGTATTCAGGCTGGGCAAGACAATCCAGCATATGGAGTAAGGGGAACACTCATCCATTACTAGTGAGAGTGCAAATTTTTACAGCTACTTTGGAAATCAATATGGTAGTTTCCCAGAAAATTGGGAATCAATCTAGCTCAAGACTCAGAGATACAACTCTTAGGCATATACCCAAAAGATACTCAATCATACCACAAAAGAGTTCAGTTATGTTTTTGCAGCATTATTTGTAATAGCCAGAACCTGAAAACAACCTAGATAACCCTCAACTGAAAAATGGATAAAGAAAACATGATACATTTACACATGGAATATTACTCAGATGTTTAAAAAGTTGGTAGCATTTTTAATCCACCCTTTATTCCCAAGAATGCCATCCTTTAATTTACTCATATTTTTGTTTTTTGTTTAGTATTTTTATACTATGGTATTATATCAAATATTTATGTGTTTGCTCTCAAACTACTTGTTGGATACAAATTCCTTAATTTCAGACAGCGACTTCTGTGAGAACAGGCCCAAGCCAGGGTCATTTGTGGGAACATGCCTGAGCCAGCGACCTCTACCAGAACAGGCCTGAGCCAATGACCTCCAATGGAACAGGCCCAAGGCAATAATCTCCATAAAAGCAGGTACAAGGCAGTCACTACTGAGGGAGTTGGTTCAGGCAAGAGATCCCTGTGGAATCAGGCACAATTCAGGAATCCCCCAAGGATGTAGGCCCTAACCAGAGACCTCTGCAAAACCAGGTCTAAGCCAGGGACATCTATGGGAACAGGTTTGAGCCAGCATTCTCTGCTGGAGCAAGCCTGAACCAATGACCTCAACCAGAACAGGCTAAACTCAGCAGCATTTGCCAGATCAGGTCCAACATAGTGATGTCAGCAGGAGCAGCCACAAAGCAAACAGCCTCCATGGGAGAAGTCCCCAGTGACTCCTGGGATTGCAGAGCAACCCCTGGGAGCACTGAGCAACCTCCAAGGACACCGATTAAAAACCATTATGACTGGAACTATGGCTCTGACCGCACCATGAGGTACAACCATCTGATCCTTGGATCCACTGGCACCTGAAAGAATGATCACCACAGTCACAGCTCCCAACTACACCAATCAGAGGAAGAGATGGGCAGACTAGGTAAGAACACACTCAATACCACAAAGCAAAACAACACCAACAAAATCTAGTGGCCCTACAACAGGAAGATTTGACTACCCCAATATAGATGAAGCAGAAGACAATGACCTAAGAAATAATTTTAGGAGAATATTTGAGGTCCTTAAATAGGAAATAAAAAATTTCTTCAAAGAAATGGAGGAAAGGACAAACAAAAAATTGGAAGAAATCAACAAATCCTTTAATGAAGACTAAGAAAAAGCAATAAAACAGATGAAAGAAGCTATTTAAGACTATAAAATCAAAATAGAGACAAAAGAGAAAGAACAAACAGAGGGAATTATATAAATAGAAATTATGAAAAAATGACCAGGAACCACAAATGCAAACATAATCAGCAGAATACAAGAGATGGAAGAGAGAATCTCAAGTGCTAAAAATACAATAGAGGAAAAAGACTCATTGGTAAAAAAAAATGTTAAATCTAACAAAACCTCAACATGTAGAAAAATGGTGAGCGGTCGTGGCGCACGCCTTTAATCCCAGCACTTGGGAGGCAGAGGCAGGTGGATCTCTGTGAGTTCGAGACCAGCCTGGTCTACA
>NC_022014.1:68449321-68462498 GCF_000317375.1 Microtus ochrogaster
AGCTAGTTCCAGGACAGGCTCCAAAACCACAGAGAAACCCTGTCTCGAAAAACAAACAAACAAACAAACAAAAAAACTAAACATGTAGAAAAATGAAAATAGATGCATATCTATTTCAATGCACAAAGCTCAAATCCAAATTAATCAAAGATGTCATCATAAAACTAACCACACTGAACCTCATAGAAGAGAAAGTGGGAAGTACACTTGAACAGATTGGCACATGAAAGCACTTCCTAAATATAATCCTAGTAGCTTAGACACTAAGAGAAAATTAATAAATTGGAAAAATGAGAAGCTTCTGTAATGCAAAGAACATGGTTAACAAGACAAAACAGCAGCCTATAGAATGGGAAGAGATCTTCAGTAACCCCACATCACACAGAGAGCTGATCTCCAAAATAAACAAAGAACTTAAGAAATTGGTCATCAAAAGAACAAATAATGCAATAATCAATGGGTTACAGACATAAATAGAAAACTCTCAACATAGGAATCTAAATTAGCTGAAAGACACTTAAGGAAATGCTCAACATCCTTAACCACCAGAGAAATGCAAGTCAAAACAACTCTAAGATTCCATTTTCATCTGTAAAAGATGGCCAAGATCAGAAACACTGAGGACAACTTATACTGGAGAGAATGTGGAGTAAGGGGAACACTCCTCCATTGCTGGTGGGAGTGGAAACTGATACTAGTGCTTTGGATATTAGTATGGCAATTTCTCAGAAAGTTAGGAAACAACCTACCTCAAGACCTAGAAATACCACTGAATTGCACCACAAGGACATGTGTTCAACTGTGTTCATAACAGCATGATTTGTCATAGCCAGAACCTGGAAAGAATCTAAATGACTCTTGACCAAAGATTGGAAAAGGGAAATGTGCTACATTCACTCAATGGAGTACTACACAGTTGGAAAAAAATGACATCTTGAAATTTGCAGGCAAATTAACAGATCTAAAAAACATCATATTGAGTGAGGTAACCCAGACCCAGAAAGACAAATATTATATGTACTCATTCATAAGTGGTTTTTAAACATAAAACAAGGAAATCCAGTTTATAACTCACAATCCCAGAGAACCTAGACAACAAAGAGGACCATAAGAGAGACATACATGGATCTAATCTACATGGTATGTAGAAAAAGATAAGATCTTCTAACTAAATTGGAGCATGGGGACCATGGGAGAGGATAGAAGGGGGAGGGGAGCAGAGAAAAAAATATAGTTCAATAAAAACAATAAAAATTTTAAAAACAATAAAAAGAAGAAAAACAAAACAAACTGAAATCACAAAACTGTCCCAAGGTTTTTGAAGGGGTCCATGTGGTCCAGGAATTCTCAACCATCATTTACTACATGGCACATCCCTTCTCTCTGGCATGCATATAATTATATTTGTAGAATAAGAGTTGTTTTGAGATATTTTGTTGTATTCTGAGAAATAAAGCTTGCTTAGGATCCATGGGCAGGCTTAAACACTAGTTAACTGCATTGGTCTGGAGGTCTGTATAGAGAGATGACAGTAAGTGATAAGGCAGGGGAGATATAGGATCTCAGCCTTTTTGGATGGAGAAAGAGGTAGAGATTCACTGATGACTGCTCTGCTGTTTGTCCGATCCTTCAGGTTTTCACCCCATTATCTGACTCCTGGTTTCGATTGATAAAGATTAATTAGATTAATGCTTCACATGGAACCCAACATGGATTTATGGATCTTGTTCTGTTTTGAAGGGGGGGGTGACAGAGAAATGATAGGATAAAAAAAGTATATTATTGAGTCTACTTTTAAACCAAAAATGCAACTAACAGTCTTAAATATTTTATATGGAATGAATTTTTGTGTATTGATACAAATTTGAGTTTATTTTTATTATACTGCATATATATTTCTACTCTAAAGATATTTTTTTGTATTGAGACAAATTTAAAGTCATTTTCTTTAGAATATATTGTACAAGGTATTGTACCTATAAGCTTTTTTAACAATGTAATATAGATTCTAGACCTTGAAAGTTATTATTCCAAACTATTTAGGATAATAAAGAAGTGCAGGTTAGTCACCTATTACAATCAAACTTGTTATCATGTTAGGTATGTTTTCAAGGTCAAACATAAGATATATTTTAGATAGAAAGAAGGTCTTCAAATACTTCAGAGATCTACAAAATATGGAATTTAAGATGTTTTAAAAACTTAAGGGTTTTTTTTTTATGACAGTGTGATTTGTCTGCTCCTGGCCTAGGCAATCTACTTCAGAGAAGATGTTGGACATTGAAAAAATTTCATATGGAGTTTACCTTCTTTGTGGCAAAAATTTGTCAATGAGCAAGAAATTACCCTTGCCTCGACTGCTGACAGTAAGTATGCTGTCCTATCTGGACAAGTAGGACAGAAAGAACAACTGCTGAACTTTTCCACGACAGGGTTGGAAAGTCCTTCAAAATTTCCTGCTTATAAAAAAGGTCTGTCAGATATCCTAGGTCAAATATGGATGCCCCAATGTCACAGAGGAATCCTGGGTGACTGTCCAGGCAGTAGCTGTTTCTGTCATTTCTTAATTTTTGGCAGTCATTTGCTCTGTACTTCCTGTTTACTGAGGCAGCATTATATCCTTCTCAGATCATTGATGGTGTTGAAGACTAGAGAGTTACAGTAATAATTTTCCTTGTTAACAAATTCAGAAAAAAACTCACAAAAGAGGTATAAAGTATATAAGGTTAAGAGACATTATATGATAGTTTTGGGTTGATAATGCAATGTATGTTAGAAAGGGAGTTAGGTACAACATTTTGGAGTCACTAAGATAGAGTAGATAATGGAGTATTTTCTCTGAATTTGTCAAACACAAATGGACTGTACACTATTAATGTAATCCTTATCTGTATAAATTTGTATATAATTATTGTACTTGTATATAGCTTTTCTATGTTAGTTAAAACCCTCATGTTTTACTTAGACAAAATGGGGGAAATGTTTGTGCTCTGACAAACAAAGCTTGCTAGAAGTCAGAAGGCAGAGGTAAGAAACTAGGTAACCATAGAGGTCTGGAGGTCTGTACGAAGAGGAGACAGGAAGTGTTAAGTTGGTGCACAGACAGGATCTTGGCCTTTTTGGATGGAGGAACGGAAGAAGTAGAAAATCACTGACGGTTCCTCTGCTGCTTCTCTGATTCTTCTGGCTTTTACCCTGATATCTGACTCCTGATTTTTATTGATAAAGATTAATTAGATTAGTGTTTGAAAGAGTGAAGTGTATTTCCACAAATTTTAGAACTTGAATAGTTGACATAGTCATATATAAGATAACAGGGCATTATTTTAGTAAAATGAAAGAAATTATGCAAGTTTGAACCACCACTACTATTAAACATGTTTTCCATCAAAGTCTGAAATTTCTTTAATATTAAGAGCCTAGAACAAAAATATAGTCTGTTTACAGTTTATATTTTTGAACTCATCTGCCTTCTGCTAATATATAATGGTACTTTTATGACACATTATTTTTTTTCCTTTCTTTAGAAGAAAATGAAATGTGAATGACAGCTTCATTTTCTTTAATTCCACACAGACTTATGTTTCTCAAATTCCTGCTTCTCTTTCCTCTATTTAGAATACTTGGATGTTTCCCCCCATTTTCCCCAAAAGCTTTCAGTCTCACTGTATCTATGTTTGTATGTATGTGTGTGAGATATCTCCTATTGCCTAGCATAAGCAATCAAGTAAAGTTTGAATTATTCATCCAGGAAGCTAGCAGCTAAAGCAAAGAAGAAAATGTGGAGCTGGCAGTACGGGGATATTTAGAGATGGCAAACAGTGGCATAGATCTTGAACTCTCACACCTCCCTTCCAGTCTCTACTCACTCAGCAAAATTTAGAAATTTCTTTTTCTCTCTCTTGGAATGGGCGAGACCCAGGGTCAGTGTGAGAGGCAGAGGGTGAAGTTTGCCTACCTGCTGTGAGCCTTGTAACAATGAGGGTAGCAGCAAGGCTTGACTTTGCTGGACTTGGCACAAAAGCTGTAATTGGGTCACTGGAAGCTGGGTGGTGTGAAGTTTACATAGGCAGAACTCAGTGACAAACAGCTGAACCCAAACCTCCAGAGATGCAAAAGGAGACAGTGAATCTGCAATAGAGATACATTCATAAGTTTCAAATCAATGATTGACACTCTCTTTTCTGTCTCTTCTGCTATGCCTTGACAATATCACCGTGCTTTAAAGTAATAATGTGGAGCAGACCCAAGTATAGAGTCCCCAGTGTTTTCAGAGTCCCTGAGAACATAATTCCTAAGATAAATCAATACAAACGTTTGCACAAATTTGGAAAAGCTTTCAGGAATAGTTACATTTTATTAACTCAGTCTTCATTGGGGGACTTCTCCGGAAAATCCAATTTATCTTTCAGTACTCCAACAATTTGCCTGGGCTTCTTGCACATGGCTGGTAAAGCTGTATGCTCAATAATTGTACATATACATTTGCATCCTGCCATGATAATTTTGCAAGTTACCTGACCACAAAGGCTTTGCCTCTTTATTAGTGTAGCCCCTAACTATTAAGTAAAATATTTTGTAAATACAATATTTTATTTGTTTTATTTTATACAGTATTTTAGGAAACTACCTTGACATCCATTCCCATCATTACATGGAAGAACTCTGATTTAGAGTGATAACTGTAACCCACCCATTGAGTATGTGACTCATCTATATTCATATAGCCATAAATATATCTAGAAAGCACTGTAGTTTTTTTGTTTCAAGTTGAAGGCTCATTGCTTTATGACACAGAGTTTTGATGAAGTTCTTTGATTTGAAATGTCACCCTACCTTCGCCAATATGAGCAGATAATGCTTACTTTAACATCCAACAATGCTACCTAACGATCCATCCATTAATTCTTCAAAATCAAGTAAGATGTATCTGTGCACAAAACAAAATGTGAGTGGCTGAAAACTTTACTTTCTGGCTATCAGGTGACATACTAAGACAGAGGAATATCCTATCATTTTTACAATTCTGACAAAGTCAACTTGAAAATCTCAAGTGCAGAACTTTATATAAAAGAAAAACACATAGGAAGGTTCAGTTATGATGTCACTATTTCAGCCAGCACAAAGTGAACAATTTGATTCGCTATACATAGCCATGTCTGGAATAACCCTGATGTCAGCAAGAGGAAAGAGAGCTGGCTAAGGAGCCATGCACATCTCTTCAACATTCTTGTGACTACTGTCAACCGTGGAGATGATGGCAGACTACATTTTGCCACTTTTGCTTTGGAAGAGGGTTCAGGACCACATAGAATCTATATAGATGCAAAATTTCTGTGTAATAGAACCAAATGCGAGACAGACTTTATATATCTGAAGGTCATTAGAAGATTTTTGCATGCAACAATGAAGAAGTTGGACAAATTTTTCCTGTCTTGTTTCAGTTAGACATCAAGTTTCAGGCTCAAAGATTACCAGCTGTGAAATCCAGTAGAATAGAGTCCTTTTTCTCACATGTCACTGCTCAGTTGGTCTGGGTGAAATTTCTGAACTTCTATGCTCTTCCATATACATATTTTGGAAAAAATAAACATAATTCATCTTCAAATTTGTGTTATATTCTTAAGGATGTACATGATAACTGGATGAGAAATAAAGCAAGTTATTCATGAGTATGTCTAACAATATGTCCTACTTTGTTTTAAGATTATGAGTGGATGGGAGTAAGAGATAGGTAGAGATTAGTAGGATGTTTTATATACATGGAATGCCTCAATATGGTAGACCATACTGGGAGTAGAATCAGATTAAAGGGACCTCAGGATGGGATTTTTGAATTATACTTTACTCTGTAATTTTATTTGTTTACTTTGTTTTCTTTTTTCCTTTTAATGGTAAGGATTGAAGCCGAGTGGCTTTATGTATGCCAAGCAGTCAGTCTATTACTGAGTCACCTCTCAGCCCTGCTGTGCACGTATTTTAAATAGCAGTGATTAATGAGTGAACTTCTATTCTCATTGCATTGCACTGAAAGATGAGAAAAACATACTATGCAGATAGTTTATGAAAAAAGGCCAGGTCAAATTATAAGCCCTCTATGTATAATATTTTCTTTGATTTAAGTTTATTAAGAATGCTTGATATCTAATGCAGATGCCAGAGAACTACTGACAACAGGGAGGACAGCCAGGAAAGAGGAATGGACCTCAAAGAAGTACAAGTCCCTTCTGAAAACAGGGCTAGGGTTATCAAGGTTACCTGGGATGATAATATGGTTGTCCCTCTGTGTCCTGACTTTTTTAAGGAAGTCTTTTCAGATACTCTGCCTGCAAACTCAGAGAAATAAGTCAAAATAGCTGTTTCTAGACCTGACTCTACAACAGACATTTATGAGCCATGTGACCCATGTGTATAAGTGTCCTGACTTAAACAGTTGGTTATATTCCTTTTCTTGCTAAATGATATGTGTGTGTGTGTGTGTGCATGTGCATGCATGTACACAATGCTTGTGTGCCCTTATAAAACACGCTGAAGTCAGATGAACTGTACTTTTGACAATGCTTTCATCTATTCATTTTCTTACATATAATTTAATGTTATTTTTGCACTTATTAGGGAATGTCTAGGTTATAGAGTTGAAAACCACTGGGGGAATAACTCTGCCTTAAGACACAATATAATACAAACTTTTGATCAGGAAGGAACAAGTTTAAGAGATGTATTGGATATCTGTAGAAAGGTTCTTGAAAAGGCTAAAATATGAACAGGCAAAACTGTATCTTTGTTTCCGTGTGACATAATATTTTCAAACTAATACATAATAACAAGTATTTCTATTAAAATTAGAGTGTTTTTCATGTAAAAATTTTTAAAATATAACATGCTATGAATCACAGGGTACTGACAGCTGCCTAAGCATTTGCAATATCATATATTCTTTCTAACTTAACTGAACCCGTGTCTCTCTCAAAGACAAGTTTGCCTGTGAATACCACCCTATAATGTTTTACAGTCTGCTAAGGATACTTCATCTTTATCCTCAGTTCTCCTTAAGTAGTTTGACAGAAGAGCCGTTACTCCCAGTCTCTCTCTAGGAACACACTCCTAGATCCTTTTCCACTTCATTCCTCTGTCTGAAAGGTTCTTGTTACCTATAGAGTGGCCCTCAGTCACCGTCCAATGACTGACAAAAGTAGACTTAAAAAAACAAAATCATCTGTAAACCCACTACCCTCTGGCCAGGCCAGTTTCACATAAGAATGGAAATGATTGCTTCACTGTCAAGGACTTGCTGTCAATTAGGATGGGTTTGTTGCCAATTATACCAAGTGCAAGATGGAGTTTAGCCCCTTCATTAGGGTTAGGAAAGATCTGAGACCCAACAAATGACCAACCATAACCACCACTGTTTGCAGTCTTTTGCCTCACTCTTGATTAGCTTCACACACAAGTGTTCGGGAATAGTTCTTACTTCAGACGTCTGTGCTTGTGATGTCAAGTGCAGCATCTTCGAACAGAGCATCTCAAGGCAGAATCTTTTAATCCCTCAACATAGCTCCACAAGTGAACTCCCGGCCCCTTATCCCCAAAGCTGCTGGCCTGCTGGTTTCTAACTGCCTGAATACATTTTAGTATTCCCCTGGACTCTTAACAACTTTTCAATTAGGGTGAAGTTTTCCACGGCATTAATCACCTTTGACAAAGTGAAGCAGAAGCAGCCAGCCTTTCTCACAACCCACGAAGCAACTCTCGTCTATGGCTGACTGTTCCAATGCATAAACAGTGTTTTCCTGTTTGATTCTGTGAGGTTTGTACCTCAAATCCAATGCTAAATTTTAACAATATAAAACTCAGCTGACCTCATTGTATGGCTCTCCAATCTCTTTGTTCTTTTCACTCTTTCCTCTGAGCAGGTAATTAAAATATACATTTTTTATATGCATTTTTATATGCATGTGGAATTTGGAGTAGTTTGGAGAAACCCAGCTTTCAAATGTTCTCCCATTTGGTGACATCATTATTTATAAAAGTCCATTCCTTGATGATAAGATAGTTAGCATACACATTTATCTTTAACAGCTTCAACAATTATGACAAGTAATATTTTGTGAATTCTTTCTTATTTAGGTCTTTGGCTAGTGTAGAATGGAGGCAGAACGAAGTCAATTTCATTTAGTCCTGTACATTCCTTTTTTTTCTCATTGCTTCAAATGGCCTCATCACCTATCTGAATAATTTGTGCATTTCCTTTTCTAGAGGTTTCTATTAGCTTTTCATCTCTCCTCTCCCCTCTTCACCCACTCATCAATATGTCCCTTTACTTGTATAATGTAGGCTGAAAGCAGATGCTCTCCCCACGCTCATCAGTATCAGGTCTCACAAAATGTGTGACATGAGTTTTTCAAGTGTCTTCCTGCAGCTATCTTGTCTCTCTGGTCTTTATTCTCCGTTGACATTCATGAATACCGAGAACTTTTTTCCAAACACTGTCTTTGACTCAGCAGCAGCAGCATCCATGAGGTGTCTTAGAAACCCAATGCCTCACATCTACCCTTGACCTCACCAATCAATTCACATCATTAACAAATTTCAGGACTTTTCTGTTCACAGTGATTGGGGGGAAGCACCTATCAGTAACACAAATCTGCTGCTCTTCAGATAGAATATCTTGGATGACATTTTACCTTGGACAGAACGCGACAAGAGTGGAACAGATACTCTTTCCTAGGGCTCATGAAGTTGTAAGTATTCTGACACTGACACATTTTTGTTCTCCTTCATTCTCCTTTTGCTCTCCTCCTTAACACAGAGACCTCAGCCACAGAAATGATCATTCTGTTTTATCACATCCTTTGAGGTCTTAGCTTTTATTGTTCCATCTGTTCAAAAGACTTCCCCTTCAACCTTACATGTCTGGCTTGTTCCTATCCTGGGAGACAGGACAGTTCTTGTGTGAACGTTTAGGTGTATACACCTGTATAGGCAGATAGGTGTGTTTGGGTGTGCATACACTCAGGGAGTTTAGAGATCATTCTCAGGGATTTTCCTCAATGATTTTACACTTTTTTTGTTCTTTTTTATTCCCCTCACTGTTGCCTGGAAATTTCTGACTCACCTAAGTTGTCTGGCTAGTGAGCCCTGGGGATCTGCCTGTCTCTGTAGTACCCAACCATGATAAGGTTAATAGGAACGGACCACAAAAAGGAAGTTCTTAATGTTCCAAACATTATCACCTGCCAATGTAGGAGCCAGCCATGAGAAATTTAATAGAGGCCTGAGTCTCAGTGGTTTACCCTGAGGCAATACCTGTGTTGCAGGAAGGACCACAAACTGAGATTACCCAGGCACTACCCAGGATCAGACCATCCAAAGGAAATTCCTAACATTCCAACCATTGTAGATAGGCTGTATATAGAACCCTGACTATACACATTCACCAGGAAATCCAGAGACATTGTAAGACAATCAGGGGTCCTAAACCATAGAAATCCCTCACCCCACTTTTACTACTATAAAAACCCAACCCTAACTGAGCTTGGGGCTCTCTGATCATTCCAGTATGTTGGACACACGGAGAGTCTGAGTTTGCAAACTTGTGTAGAATAAAGGATCTTTGCTTTTACATATAGGACTTGGTCTCCTTGTTGGTTTTGAGGCACTTCACAAATATGGGCATAACATCTCTATTTTTCCATTGTTAGAATTTCACCACACCCAGATTTTACTTGGTGCTGAGGATGAAACTTAGTTCTTTAGGTTGCGTACTGACTAAAATATCTCCCCAGGTCATCTTTAATTTTATGTTATCTTACTTATCATTTGGTCAATGACAATGCCCTTTAATCACTGATAAGAGAGTAGTCACATGATCCATCTCTGTTTTAAGTGCTTAGCTTTAATTCTCTGCTTGACAGTTTATTGTCATCTGACATGTTCTCTGCCTGTTTATTATACCTTTCCTCAGTTCTACAGGGTTCTTGTTAGTCTTTTTGTTGCTGCTGCTGTTCTTGTGTTTATTGACAGCACTAAAAATATGTGATCTTCACAACTAGTAGGTATCCAAACAATGAATATTAAACAAAATTGACAAAAGAAGAAATTGATAAGAAATAGGGTATGTTGAGAATATTTGAGCCCAAGAAATGGTCCTTAAGACTTTTGAGAAGGGATGAAGCTGAAATATCTAGCCACCTTAAGTTCAGAGTTTGAGAGCATGGAAAGACTTCATTGCTTTGAGAACAGTTTCTTAAATAGTATAAACATGCTGGTTGTAGACTTTTTTTTTCTACGCTGTTTCTAACAAAAGAAATTCTGACTTTTTAATTTTCTTTTAAGAAAAAAAATTCTTTTCATAGTTTAGCAGAATTTAATGTGACCCATACTAGGGCAAGTGGGTCTTTGAAGCAGTACTCATGCAGAGAAAAATATATTCCAGCTAATAGCCTTTGATATACCCTCTCTGGTGTAAACCAAAGTTCCCAGAAAAACTCGACTTTATACTGAACTTTCCATAAAACGGGTTAATTAAAATTTCAATGATTGTGGAAAGTTCAGGATACAGTAAATCCAGAGCCTAGTTATATCATCCATATATTTATCCCCTTAATAGGGGTACCCACCAAAGAAGACCACTCAGACATATTCCATAGCCAGGTGAAAGTCATGATTATATCCAGTTGGAACTCATTCAGGTATTTGGGACTCAAGTGTAGCCCCAAGCATTTAGAGTAAGGGGATTTAAAGGCAAAAATCGCATCCTGATAACTCCATAGGCAGCTGTTGGGGGAAAGGATATATGCAATCAGGGAGTGTAACATGAGATAAATAAGCAGTTAGTTGGAGGGAAGGGTCTGCATTGGCAGACTGTATAGCAGAAGATAAGTTAACTGGGGCGTCTTGACCTCAGTTTCCTAGAATACAGAGTTGGGTAATATTTTTCCTTGGGACTTCTCATGAAGGAGATCAGATTTTACTTAAACTTGAAATGGTCTCAGCAAGAATGCAAGATGCAAGAACCTCTTCACTGTCATTTTCTGTTACCCTATTAACCATTTATTTACCCTCTTCTGCATGTGACCCAATATCTTTGTGATTATTAGCTAAATCCTTTGGAATGCACAACAGATCACTAGTTTCCACCACCCAAAAGGCTAAATATATGATCAGATAGTGTCTGAGGTCTATAGCACAGATTGTCTTAAGTTGCTATAACCTATTTACTGATATCTCCGTCAATGTACTTAAAAGGTGACTTGATTTATGACTTTCTGTGTTTCATTAGTATAAAAACTTCATAAAACTGTTACCACATTGAAACCTAAAATTTGAAATAACCTGTATCTGCAATCCAGGGCCATAATCACTCACACTTGGCTCCAGCATAAACTTTTATGGGTTTTTATGTCTTGCTTGGTTTTTTAGGTTTTTGTTTATTTTGTGTTTTTCTTTGTTTATGGGAGAATTGTGTTTCTGCATCTGCATTTGCTTTAGTCCTGTAAGTGTTCACATGGGATCAACTGACTTTTCTGTAAGGGTCAGAAAAGTGGCATAAAGGTTAAGAGTCTCTAACAGTTACCATAGAGACAACAGAAGGTTAGTTCTGCCACTAATTACTCCCACTTCTCATCCCCTAGTTTTGACCCCAAACTGGGATAATGATATGCATTTTCACACTCTATGTTTTACGTTTCTAGGATAGCATGCCATTTTACCTTTGTGAGGACAGAGCCTATACTTGACTCTCTCATTTGACTTTTAGATTAAAAAAAAATAACCACAAAGCAACATGAGCAAATATGTGTTGTATGAATGACTTAAGGGGGAGAACACTTCATTTCTATGAGGGACTTGAAGGGCCAGGAAATGGAAGTTGCAGAGAAGGGCTAGCTATTCATTTAAATCAGAGAAAGCTAACATGAGAAAGAAACTACTTCATGAATGGTACATTTATGGAGACCCATTCTTGTATTTTCACCAGATGAAGAAATCTTAGGGACACAGTTCACCCTTCATATTAATGGGAACTATTTGGTCTCAGCATACATATGTTCTATGACTTCTGTCCCACCCTGTTTCTTAATATCAGCTGAGAAGCATGTAAACAGAATAAAGGTAGGTTTGCTGTTGGCTGCCATTCCCTGAAGCATTTATAGAGATTGCAAGGGTAGAGGACCAAAGAAAGTTGGCTGGTTAAATGGGAAGAAAAGAAATCAGTGTTTTATCTAAGGAAACAATGTTCAAATAGTCCAGGATCTGGTGAACAGATACTGTGGTAACTCTTTGGAAGTGTCCCTGGAGAGTGGCATCACACCACTTGAGATGCTATTAGGATCCACTGCCAGGAACAAATGAGTAATCATTTAAATAGATCCTTAATTGGGGGGTGTGCAACATGGTCAAAGGGGAGAGATTAAACCACTTATTAACAATTAGTTTTCTGAAAGGTACTAGGGGATTCTTAGGCTGTCATCACAGAATAGAAAGTAAGAATTTGCATACCCATTCTAATGTTGATTACAAACACAAAAGATGATTGTCTCTTCTTGGCAGCTTTCTGCATAACCCAGTGTGAAGGTAATAGAGTTTGAAATAGGCCAAGTGAAAACAAAACAAGCAAACAAAGGCATGCATCTAATCACTAGCTTTGCAGTATTTACCGCTTTGTGTTTATGTGGGGATTGGGGCTAAAGAAAGATGCAGTGTATGCTAGCCAAAGAAAGTGAGAAAATGTTTGCTAAGCATAACATACCAAACGAGCATGAATATTCTTTGTTAAAATCAACGCCAGTAAAGTTTTTAAGATAGCAAATAAAAGTGGATATATAAATAACATAATAAAATCATACTTATTATTAGTAATATTAAACTAGAATTGTATATCTGATTTTAATCTTGGTTGATGTCTTGATTGGATCTGGATTCAAATACAAGATGTGCTTCTGGGAAGGTCTGTGAGGACATTCCTAGGAAATATTACCTGAGGGTAGAGTAGCCAGTACCTTCCCAGGGATAGCCTGGATGTTAAGAGATCTGAAGAAAGAGCACTTCTTCCTTTCCAATTCGAATCCCTTATGTTGTCTTAGTTCCCTGGACAGCTGAGGATAAAGAACCTGAAATGACCCTATCCTATAGCAACACTGACGAATATCTTGCATATCATCATAGAACCTTCATCTGG
>NC_022014.1:68463028-68532460 GCF_000317375.1 Microtus ochrogaster
TTTTTTTTTTTCCTTTTCTCAATTAAAAAAAAAAAAAGAAAAAGAAAGAGCAAAGTTGCTTGCCTCCCTTTCCTTCTTGTTGGTTAGTGTGTTCTTGTTGTTGCAGCTGCTGCTGTCATCCTTCAGTGACAAGCCAGCATCTTTGGGCTTGCAGCTCTGAAGACCAGCAGCCCTCCAAAAATTCCCAAGTCTTTCCTGGGTCTGCTGGGACAGTCCAGCCTCAATAGACTGAGCAACTACCAGGTCTCAGGATTTCCAGTGTATACATGACCATTGTTGGGATACCCAGTCTTTTGTTGTGAGCCAATGTAATACACCCCGTTTACCCATCCCTATTGGCAGTGTTACTTTATAAAACCCTAATACACTGCATAAATTTTTATTACTTTCCTAGGGAGCAAAAGATTGTTTGATTTAAAGTTGTGATAATCCACTGATATCAGCTAATTTCCTATAATAATGATAAGATGCCATGACCAAACACAAATTATAGAAGGAAATGTAATTTGGCTAATAGTTGTGGTACCAAGTCCATCATGGTAGGGAGGCATGGTGGTGAGAGACTAGGAATTAGACAAAAGTCCTTGGTAGTCAGGCAGACAGATAGGATGAGGGACCACAGCCAAGAAGGCTGGCTTCTTTCTCATCATTCTCATCTGAGCTTTTTGTTGCTTAAAACAATCACCTTATGGGGTTTTTCTCCAGCCCATAGGCCTCTGCTGATGAACTGGCTTAATAAATTCAAAGCAGGATCAGAATGCTTATACAATAACTGTGGGCCAATCAGCCATCCATCCCATCTTTCTTCAAAATGACAAACTGGCCAACCCTGAGTTAGGGGAGGAAACTCTTCAGAGTCTCAGCCCTGCAGAAGAAAAAGGAATTTTGGTTCCCCAAACCCAGCCTATGCTTTGCAGAGTGTCTTTTTCTCTGCATCTGCTATATGTGTGTGTTTCTTCACTGCCCCACCCCTAATAAAATAAATACCTTCCTTCATCTGCTGATTCTATTTGCAGTGCTAGAAATTTCTCCACTCCTCCCTGTTGCACTTGATATTTTCCATGCTTTTTAAATTCTTTATCTGGCAGAGATAATGAATCCAATCAAGATCCCTAAACATTAAAAGTGGCGTGAAGCTGAGAGATCACAGGTTTACCTACATGGAAGAAGCAGAGAGAGAGAGAGAGAAAGAGAGAGAGAGAGAGAGAGAGAGAGAGAGAGAGAGAGAGAGAGAGAGAGAACACAGGAAGTGAAGTGAGGCTCTGAACTCTCAATGCCAAACTCTAATGACACTTTCCTCGTCCTGCAAGACTGCACCACAGCCCCCAACAGTACTGTTATGGGGCACTCGCCAGAAGTGACTAATCAATTTATAGTCAATTAATAATTTTTATTTAAGCTGGTTTGGACTACATTTATGTTTTCAAGACCTAAGTGTAGTCCTGAGACTTTAGAGAAAGGGGCTCTTAAGAACAAAACCACACCCTGGTGTCTTGCTCAGCAAGTGCATGGGGGGGGGGAGTTCGCATAAGGGGTCACCAGGCCTGGAATAAACTGAAGGTCATTGACTCCAAAGAAATGACCTTCAGTATTATCCCACTCCTGAAGACCCCTTCTACTATGCTGGTATTCTGCCCCCCCCCCTCAAGTTCCTTATAACAAAATACCATTTTTCTAAAATTCATCTTCCATGGCCCAGAAATTTCATTATTTGAATCTGAAAGACAACCCCCACCCCTCTCCACCAAAAAAAAAAAAAAAAAAAACCTAGCTAGAGGTAGCTTGGTGGCTGTTGAATTTCCAGGACCTAGATCCATTACTGTCAAAGACACCAGAATATTCCAGCATCATTTTTATAAGTCATTTATCTGGCACACAGATTAGAAACCCATAGATGCTTGGCGAGGATAGGAGAAATATTGTCTCAGGACCCCCAAGACCATTCTCAGCACAAAAAAGATTAATTTGACCTAGAGGGTCAGAGGGCAATGGATAAGAAACAAAGACAGGAGATAGAGGATGAGAGAGAAGGGAAAGAGAACAAGGGGGAGGGGCAAGAATATATGTCCCAGAGGACAAAGGACTTCCTCTGGATAGAAAGGAGACAGACCTGGCCCATAGGAAAATTCCACCTTGTAAAGGAAAAGGGGAAACCCTGTATTAACATGAAGTATTTGATCTAAATTAGTCACATTAATTAGGTGAGCAAAAGAAGACTTTTTATTGCTAGACTTCAATACTTTGATAGATGGACCTTGGTAGTCAGCCTCAGGAAGAAAAAGTGGCCAAATGAGGGGATAGACCTTGGCAGTTAGCTTTAGAAATGGGAGAGTATTGAAGGGGAGGGGAGAGGAAGGGAAAGGAACAGATAAAAATGTATAACTCAAGAAAATCAATAAAAAAAAGAAATGTAATCTAACAGTTTTTGACACAGCAGAGGGAATGGGAGATTAGGGCAAGGACTGCCAGTGCTACTTGCCCAGTGGACTGGTATCTCTTCAAGCATAATTTATTTTAAATTTCTTTGTTAACCAAACAATATCATGAAAAAATGACTCTCTAAAGCATCTAATTTGAAAAAATGCTTGGTTAGGAAAAAGAAGCAGACTATGCATTAAAGAGTCTGGATATGCTGATAGCATAGGGAACGCAGTATGTACTAATGCCTGGGTACTGGAAACACTGACTGACCACCTAGACTGAGCTTTGGCACTGTCCCAGCCTCTGCTGCAAATAATCCTGCAACAGCAGGTCCCCAACTTTTCTGAGAGCATCACCTTGCAACACTAGCCCCCCCAAATCTTCTGAGAGCATCACCCTGAAACACTAGCTCCCTAACTCTTCTGAGAGCATCTGCTACCTGGGGCAGATTCTGTCTAGCTTTTCCACGCCCATTTTCCCATTTCCTAGTTTCATATCAACCATTAAGATCCTTTCAATGTTCATCTATAAAATACAATTCAGGACTCCACTATTGCTTCCTGACTTGAGTCCCTATCTTTGCTGCACTTGATGAAAGAGTGTGACCGTTAATCCAAATAAACCATTTTCTCCCAGAGTTGCTTTTGGTTAATGTTTTATCTCAACAACAGAAAGCAAACTAGGACATTACCAAATGTTAACCTCTGGCTTCCGCATTATTTATGGAGACACACACATCCACTCACACACAAGCAAACCCCCCTCACACACAAACATACTGAATGAAAGAATGACTAAATGAGTGAATATGTTTTTGTTCGCCTTCCTCGGTTTTTACTGCATTAAAAACTTTCATTTAAAAGCTGCTTCTGTGATGTGCTAAGATGTTCAAATGCTAGATGAGCTGTAAAACAAACTATTAACGGTCTATAATATGGTACTTTGTCAAAATGTTTAATCTCAGTGATATTTATTTTAAGTGCCATTATCAGACTCCCCGTGGAAGAATGATGTTGGTCGTTTAGTAAAGTGTAGTAACACTCATTGCATCAGAGGGAATAACATTTAAATATACAACATAATGGGCAGAGCTTTGAATTGTAGAATTTAAATTGGCATGGCCAAAGCTCTCTTTTTTTTCCTGGCCCTTAGAATGTAGGATCCTTTTCCCACATGTAACTTAGTATCAGAAATGAAGCGGCTCTGATTGGAGTTATCTCATAACTGACAGTCAGTCCAATGTAATGCTTCCAATTATTTGTGCACTAACTAAAGTGTGTGAATAGTCAGACTCCAGAGAAACCCTTTCTAATTTAGAGCATCTACATTAATGGTTCTTCTGGTATCTGTTGAAAGCACTAAAAGGCTCTCAACATCAATATAACAAAAACATTTTGTGTTTGAATTCATATTGTAAAGGATGATATGCTGTAAACCTTGCCAGGGCAGTTGGAAGTTGATATGGAATATGACTCTAATGTCTTAAGTGACTACAGAGCCCTTTTGCAAATTCTCATCTTCTTTCACCCTTGAATATTACGCTACAGCCTGCATACATGAGTCAAAGCTGGCACTGCCTCAACTCTCTCATGTATGGAAGTTGAAGCCCAAGGACTTGCACTTTTTTTTAGAAAAAAAGCCCTTCACTGAGACATCATAGGACAATTTAAATTGTCTAGGAAGTGGGGAAGGAAAGAGATCTGGGCTTGAAGCCTCCTCTACTGCCATTCGCCGTACAGCTGAGAGTATGAGACTTCCTCCCGTGGGTCCAATGACTGCATTCTGAGAGGTAGCAATTTGAGGAAGTTAAAGACATGGGGTCTGGTGTAAGATTCTTTGGGTTTGACCCACAGTGTTCTCGAAGCTAAGCACATGCAGCTTCTCTGTCCCTGCTGGTTGCCTTTTGTATGTATTAAATAGGATTGCCAAAATAAAATATAGAGTGGATTGAGCAACCCATATAATTTCATCACAGCTATGGATGTTCAAACACGGCATCTTGGGAGCCTCATCTCTGGTCCCACTTGAGGACCCTTTCAATTTACACACAGTCGACTTGTTGAGCTCTCCCCCATGTGTTTTTTGTCTGTTGGATACACACTCATGTGCAGATGTCTCTCTTTGATCTAAAATGTTTTTTTTTTGTTTTTATTCAGAGTATCTGAATAGTAACTTTCTTTTGGGGCTTTGGGGTCCAGGAGGATAGAATTTTTTTGTGGGATGCAAGTATGCCCATAACATTTATTTAATTGGAAAATAATAAACTATACTTCACATAGAAGAATAAATTAATTAAAATACTTAAGGACTTAATAATTTAAAGGTTTTCTATGCCTGGCAGTGGGAGTTTTGTTAGATGACATATGGTTCTTGGAGAGAAATTAAAACTCAAGTGTCATAATATATATATGTATATATATATACATATATATATACATATATATATATTAAAGTAAGTATAAAATAAGATGCTCCATTTTGGCTTTTTCGATTATTCTTAGTGTGTTTATCCCTCCATTCTTCTTCCTCTGTATTATTCTTTCTATTTCCTCACACTATTAAGTCTCCCACTCCATTTCCCCCCATTTTCCCCTCTATAACACCTGTGTCCTACTATCCGCCCCTCACAGTCCTCACTCATGCCCCTTTATGCTTTATTTCTGAATGTACTCAAGGTTATCTATTCACATTGAAAACTTCATAACTATATGGGCAAATACAAGGGAATATGCAGTTTTGTCTTTCCATGTCAAAATTACCTCACTCACTGTAATAGTTTGAATTCTCTCCATTTACCTGCAGATAGTCTGGATAGTCAAAGGGACTCCTAAAACAATATAGCCTACAGCCCAAAGGGACTCCTAAAATAATATAGTCCATTGCCATCACCTTTTGTTGCCTCCCAGAACCTAATGGTAAGATCCTATTGCTGAAAACACCATACACCTTTGACACAGGACTTGGATGAACACAGCTGGAACTGACCTGGAAGCCTTCTTCTCTCAAAGGACTTTCTCATAGTATCTGAAGGTTCTGTGCAAGATGTTAAGGGGGAAAAGAAATCAATAGTCCGACCCAGCTGTAAAACCTATGAACCATAACAATGAGTATTCTGGCAAAATATCCCCAACTGTGCAGTAATGACACATTTCATGGGGGCAGCCAGCAGTTATCTGATTTTCCACAAGACTTACTCAAATGAAGAGAATTATTGTCTTACACTGTAAATCTATCCAACTTCCTGTGGTTGTTGAGGTCATGAACTCTAGCAGAGAACTTACAACTATCCCTTTCTTAAGTCAGTATAATTTCTAACTGCAATATAATACTAGTTTACTTATTTATCATCTCAAATTAATTATAACAACTGGTGTTTTATTTAATAAATATTGTGCTGTATACTTTGCATTCATGGAAACTAAATTTCAAATTCAATGATTTTCACCAAATTTGCAGTCTATAGATGATAAAGTCAAGCCTCTCTGATGTAAAACTCAATAGTTTTATTTCTGTATGCATTTGTTTTTCTTTGGTTACTGAGCAAAGGAAGATGTAAATACAAGCCATCTTTTTAAATTTCTCTACAAAACCAAATCCAATTGGATTCCTGGAAAATTCTCTGCTCATATTTACTTCCTTGCATACAAATGAATATTTTACTTGTTTTCCAAGTCTCCCTCACCAATTTCTTTTTGCAAATTTTCCCACTATTTTATGAACATAGATTCATATGATTACCTATCAACTTCTCTCAGTAGACTGTAAATCCTGAAAGAAAAAGGTTGTATCTCATTCGTTTTTATGTTCTGGAAGCTGGTCAATATAAATTTGTTTATTAAAGTGGTTGAACTACAAATGAAACTACCCACATATGACTACAAAGTCTCCATCATCGATTTGAGTTTGTTGGTTTTTAACATTGTAGGTTTGTCAAGCTTGTGTTTGAGCAATTGGTTAGTGTAAAAAAAAATCTCTGGTCAGTAACTGGACACTTGTGACTGTTTTTTCATTCTTCCCTCATCCTGACTTCATACTCCCCACCTTCCATTCCTCCCCATACCTCCCATGTTCCCCTAAATCCTAGATCCACTATTTCTGTTTCCCAAAACAGCAGGTTCCCAGTGATCAAAACACAGCACAAAAAGTTACAATAAGACTAGGCATAAACACTCATATCAAGATGAGAGGAGGCAACCAAATAGGAGAAAAAGGGTCCCAAGAGCAAGCAAAAAGTAGGAGACACCCCTGCAACTGTTTAGTTAGGGTTACCCCCAAAATATTCTATATTGTTTGTGGCTATTGTGAAGAGTGTTATTTTTTTTTAATTTCTTTCTTGTAACAGTATTTTAATCTTATATGCTTGTGAGTCTACTTAGCACAGAGAATAGATGACATTTTTGGGAAAGACACTTTCTGAGTGTCTTAGAATAATGCCTTTCAATAGGAGTCAGTCAAATTCAGCATGGAAATTACAGTAGAGGTGGTCCATTTATTTCTCATTGGTGGTACTAAATGCTACTTATGCAGTTATTAAGAGTTCTGGGGGGGGGAGGAACAGCCATCAATCATTGCACACAGATCTATGGAACCAGAAGAATCAGAAAGTCAAAAAAGTTTTGGTTAAACACTGCTAACTCATATCTTAAATTAACCAATCTCCATTAATCTGTGTATTGCCAAAATGGTTTGACTTATTGGGTAAAATTCTGGATCTGTCTCCAGCAGTGCTACATGGCTTCTCTCTGACACCACCTTCTTTCTCCCAGCATTCAGTTTAGTTTTCCCTGTTTAGCTTTGCTTTACCCTATCACAGGCCCAAAACAGTTTCTTTATTGACCAGTGGTATTCACAGAGGGGAATCTCATATCAAAGAGTAAACAGAACATAGTATAAGAGTGGTTGATACAGGGAACAAAAAGATGTTTGGTTGACTTGAATCACTATTTTGAACAGTTTCTTGGCTTGAAAAAATATAGGTGAGAATGAATTCCTATAGTTAAGTCAACAGACCCATCTCTCTAAGCAATCTTTAAGGGTGCAGCTCCAAGTATACTGTTCACCCTAACACTTAGCTTTTCTTTTCTAGTATTTTTTTAATTTTACAATAGATTTTTAATTAAAATGTATTGGCATCTCCTTCCCCTTCGATTTACTCTTCCTTCAGTCTTTTCCAGCCACTATTCTTTGTACCCTCTTATTCTCTTCCCCAACTCTCATGTTGACAGACTTTTTTATGTTATATATAAATACATATGCACAATTATATAGAAATGGAACTTGCTGAGTCTGTTTTTTGTTGCTAGCATGTAAACTGTTGCAAAGCTGATCTCTGCCTTGGGTATACAATCAAGGGCTCATCCCTGGAAGAAGTTAATTCTCTTCCTCCCAGGAGTCATTTTCACTTGATCAGACTGGGTTGTTACTATGATCATATCTCTGATTCATTGGTTTTGTGAAAATATGGAAATTAATAAGTGAAGGGATCGTCATTTTGTTGTTCTTTTAATTTCTGCATGGCTCTGAATTCTCTGTGTTAGAATTATCATGTGTTTGGGGCCAAGGTCTCTCACTGAATGTGAAACTGGCCATTTCAGCTAGACTGTCTGCTCAGCAACCCCCAGAGATCTTCCTGTATCTATCCTCTTAGTGGTGCATCTGGAGAAATGTGATGTTGCATCCATCTTTTTACTTAACTGTTGGGAGCCAAATATAGCCCATGTGATTATGCAGCAAGGGATGTATACACTAAGCAATCTTCTTAGCCATGGATGACTACTGTTGATAGAGATTGAGTAATGGAAAAAAAAACTGCAGTATTGTGTATATACATATGTGACAACTTGGTAACTAGTAGAGGTTCTGCTGGAGGAGAGCCACAGGTTGTGGGACCCACTTTATAAAGTAAAAACTCAAAGCAGATGGTGGATTGGAGAGATATGTTATGTTCCCTGGAAACATGGAGAGGGCTGTTTTGAGGTTTCATTAACTAGCATACTGAGTAATTTCATACCAGAGAACTTAAGGACAGTATGATAATGGCCCCCAGCTTAATAAGGTTCTAAAGCTCTTTCAGTGTATGATACCATCATGTTTAAAATGTAATCTCATTTATGCAATCTCATTTTCCCTGAATGTTTGTACTTTCCAAGATGATATAATACAAAAATATCAGCTCAAATGACTTACTATCCATACTTACATCAGTTTTGAGAAATAAGGGGCAGAAAATAAAGATCTCTAACATTTGTAAAGGGCTAAACAGTGGTCAACACTTTGCAACATAATCCAGTATTTCAAACCTCTCTTCTTCAAGTAAGGAGAAATTATATCTGTATCCATCTTTTAAATCATAGAGTGGAGACTTGGATGTATTAAGTAAATTACTTGAATTTATTTAGCTTTTAAGGCCTGGATTAGACAATTAGATCCCAGACATTCTAATTTCACAATCTTCTATCTTCTATGCTGCATTTAGAGCATCATTACATGATAGGGTTCTAGAAATCATCTACCAACATCCTTCTTTGGAGTCATTTTCTTAAATAAAAGTTTAAGGATTAATGACTGAAAAACCTCAGGTGGGCTGAGAATCTCTGGACAGAAAAATGCAGTAGGGATCCAGGAAGCTCCTGATAAAAGAATTAATACATAACTTACCATTGTTTCTCTCTTCTTTGAGACTTCAGGGGCACTGATCTATAGATGGAATCTTCCATGTGATGTAGGAGGTCCTTCTGTCCATGTGTTGCTTTCATTGGTTAATGAATAAAGAAACTGCCTTGGCCTAATTGATAGGGCGGAACTTATGTAGGCAGGGAAGACAATTGAATCCTGGAAGGAAGAAAGGCAGAGTTAAAGAGAGCTGACCTCAAGCCACCAGAGTCAGACATGCTGAATCTTTCCTGGTAAGCTACTGCCACATGGTGATATACAAATTAATAGAAATGGGTTAAATCAAGATGTGAGAGTTAGCCAATAAGAGGCTAGAGCTAACAGGCCAAGCATTAATTTAATTAATACAGTTTCTGTGTGGTTATTTTGGGTCTAAGCAAGCTGGGTAGCCAGGACAAACAAGCGGCCCTCTCCCTTGCAGTTTTAGTTTTTTGCCCTGTAAAATGGCAAGCTTCCTAAACTCCCCTGTTCTGTTCCCACAGAGACTACTGCCATTCATTGTTCTGTTTAAGAACAATCCGTACTTGCGGAGGTCAGTTTTGCTATTTCTTTCATTTCCACATTGCCTTGATCAGTCCCAATTTAACACTAGTACCTGTCACATTGCTCCAAAGATGTACCTCTTATTCAAATAATAATAGTGAAACAAAATAGTACAATCTGCAACTTCTGCCTCAATTAAGTTTCAACCCATGGCTTTGCCAATGGTGACCTGGTTGACATGTCATTGATGTTGAGTGCAAAAGCACCTGTAATCTAAAACCAGTAAATCAGCCTTAGACTTTACATCAAACAACGGCCTGTCTCCACTGGGAGTGAACACTGAGGATTTCCACTGCCAGGTATAGGAAGAAACCTGAAAGTTCTATCTACCTGGTAGCCATAAAAAGAGAGCACTGTGTGATTTGAATAACTGTGAGTCAGAGTATACTATCAGATGTGGTTTGGTTATTTTGTGGGAAAAGTCAACACATTCATTTGTAAATACCTCTAATACAGATCTGGAGTAGATCCTCTACATATCAGCTGTGAAAATTTAGAGCCCTTAGACAGAGTCTTGCACTGAAGCCAAGATCTTTAAGCAACTGCGCTTATTACAGTGTCTGTGCAGGGATCATCTGGGAAGCTGGTTAAACTGAGATTTTGCATCTCTCAATAGCTCACTGGTGCTGCCTGGAATACTGGATCGTGTGTCAAATTTTGAGCATGAGAGACCAAGGCCATCTACACATTTACTTACTGGTAGTCCTTTGCTAAGAACAAACTGTGACAGTCTTTAAACTAACCTAAACTATCTTATTTGCTTTTATTTTTGAAGCATGCTTTTGAAACTATCTTGAAGATCATCTTGCCCACTCGAGTCACCTGATTATGATGACTTAATTCAATCCTCCTTGCATTGGCCCAAAGTGTTTCAAGATTAATCCCTTCATTTTGTGTGTTTGGTGAGTCACACTCCTGAGCCATCACACATGCCCACAATTTTTTAGCATTACTCTACACTCATTACTGTGATATTTTCTCTAGATGGGAGCTCATTTACAAACTTATGTCTAAATATTTTTTCCCTGGGAGACAGAAATGGTCTCTTATGGGATGCAAAAAAAGTCAACCCAAACCCAGCTAATTATAGGATTTTACACATTGGAAATAAAGTCACTGAAAAATAAGAATAACAGACATAAGTGGAGTGAGATCGAGAGTACTTGCTGCACTATGAGATGAAGTAAATGGATACAGGCCAGATACAAGTCTGCAATGCCCATCTTGCTCTTCCCACAAGACAATAAAATAATCATCTTCAAAAAAGGCCTAGGTCATGTTCACCTTAATACTCAGTACATGGTCCAACAATGAGAAGAATGAAGGTATTCAGTATTCTTTTTTTTTAAAAAAAAATGACTTTGAGAAAAAAATGGCAATGTAATGTACAACTTGGATTCAGCGTCTCATCCAGAAAAAGGAACAGTATTAAAAACACAACTAGTCTAGAGACCGTCCACTGTCAGCTAAGGTGTTAGCAAGGGTGGTAGTTTAAAACTTCAAAGAATGTTCATGCCAACTATTCTATAAATATTTGCTACTAACAATTATTACCAATAGTTCTTTAAAAATTAATGACTGACAGTAGACTTTCTTTTAGAAGTCTAGGTAAGAAAGACATCATTCTGCTGTGGCAAATTGTCAAGAAGATTGTGTCAACAGTAGGGTAAACCCAAGCTGAAATGCCTGGGCCATAGACTGTTTTCATGCTGTTGGCCCCTTGATGCACACACATTGGGAGGTCACATGACAACATGACAAGTCAACAGTGGAGCTGTTACTAAGAAAGTGTTCCTGTGTCCTAATGCAGATTAGGAAATTGCATTCTTTTCTTTTCCCTTTCTTCCTTTCTTCCTTTCTTCCTTTCTTTCTTTCTTTCTTTCTTTCTTTCTTTCTTTCTGTCTCTCTCCCTCCCTCCCTCCCTCTCTCCCTCCCTCCCTCTCTCCCTCCCTCCCTCTCTTCCTTCCTTCCTTCCTTCCTTCCTTTCTTTCTTTCTTTCTTTCTTTCTTTTCTTTTTTTTCTTTTTGGTTTTTCAAGACAGAGTTTCTCTGTAGCTTTGAAGCCTGTCCTGAAACTAGCTCTTATAGACCCGGTTGGCCTCCAAATAGAATGTAAGACTTTAAGACAATCCTGAAGCCATTTTTGACAATTCTGAATCCTCTCGGCCTCTGTGCCATAGTGCTTCCCCTCCTCCCCTGGGAACCAAGGACCTAACAGCTACACTTGCACGTACTCAGTTCCTGAACAATTACCCATATACGTATGTTTTGGTTCGGCTTCCCAAATGCTGGGGGACCCTGTCATGACAGAATTAATAAAATCCTCATGCTTTTGCATCGGCTGTGGTGTGTGAGATGGTCTCTGGGGGCGACTCCTTCTCAGTGTTTGGACGCTAGAGTTCAACAAGACCTGGGGGGCTTCTGCCTCCTGAGTGCTGGGATTAAAGGCATGTACCACCACCGCCCAGTGGGGATTGTATTCTTTCCGCAGTCTGGTCTTTCTGATAACTTGCTGGAACTGGTTTTATCAATAGTACTTTAAAATACCAATGTGATTTTTAAATCCTATTTTACCTAGAAAAAAAAATACGGTGTCTTTGTACTTTGAAAAGAGGTTACTAATAAGTGTCTCACACAGCTGGTACTGAACACATGGTTCAGGGCCATCCTCCATCATTAAGTTTGAGTCAAATGCAATCTGCAAAATGTAGTCTCCTTAGATGATAGAAAGTAATGACTGTTTTATTCAATATAGAAAATCAAGGCTGAATTTAAAATTAATGAGCAAAGTCATTTGGTGAAGTAAATCTCAAGACAGCATATAATTCAGGCTGTGGAATGGCTTCAGGGCCAGTCAATGAAGTGATACCACCTACATTCAGGGTGGGCCTTCAGATCCTCAGTTAAATTTCTCCAGAATCCCTTTCTATGGTACAACCAGAGTTATGTCTCCCAAAAGTGACCAAGTCCAAACAAGTTAGCAATGAAGATTAATCATCACAAATCTATCTTTTGTCAACTAGAAACTCATTTACACAGTGTTTGGACCATAACCTTCCATCCCTGTTTTTCAAGAGTGAAAAAGAAAAATGAGAGAAGTCACATAAACTCCTGCGGTCATAAAATTGCTTTCTCTGTTGATTTGCTAAGTTGTGAGGAGTCCTACCCATGTACTTCTGCCATCATAAGATACCTCATTCCTTTCTTTCCACAATGGACACTACTCTCTCAAACGATGAACCCAAGTAAATTCTCCATTTCATAGAAAAATAAAGACAAGAAAAATCCATAGGTTCATGAATGGGTTGAAAATTTGAATGAATTAGAAAACTGAAACAGAAAAGCTAAAATACAAAAAAAAAAAAGCGGAATTGGTAAGCATGGAAGGAGACTAAGAGGCTAGGAAGGCAGTGAAGAATAAGAATAATTTCAATTAATCTTCATAAAGCCCTGATAAAAGATTCAACAAAGTATTTGAGGAGAAATTATGTGGGAATTTTCATTGGTGGAAGAAAGCCACATGTTCCCAAAAGAAACAAAAGAAGAAAATAATTTATATATAATAATAAGTCTATACCTGGAACATACATAGCAATTATGTAATATTTAAAAGAGGAATTGGGCAGACGATTAGAAAATGGAAAATGAAAACATTTTTAAATATACTATTTTAAGCATAACAAAATAATTCAGCATCATTTTCAGCTGTATCATTGAATAAAATGACTCTTTGGCATGGTAGTGTATGTCTATATTTATTACACTTGACAGGAATAGGAAGATCCTGAAATTGAGGTTAACATGAGCTACACAGGGAACTCAAGGTTGACTTGGAAATATGGATTCTGTCACAAAACAGGTGATAGGGGTGGTTTGGTAGTGGAGTGCTTCCTTTATACATACAAGGCCTATGTTTAATCTCCAGATTCTCACATAATGATAAATCAAACAATCAGTTGATAAAAACACATGAAAAAAATGACTAAGATTACGTCTTTTTTCATTTATAATAAAATTGATGTAATAATGCTGTGTTTAGCTGGGCAGTGGTAGCATACACCTTTAATCTTAACACTCGGGAGGCAGAGGCAGGCAGATCTTTGTGAGTTTGAGGCTCAGCCTGGTCTACAAGAGCTAGTTCTAGGACAGGCTCCAAAGCTACAGAGAAACACTGTCTCAAAACCCCCACTCCCCCCCCCCCAAAAAAGAATGCTGTGTTTCTCTGAGAAGAGAAGGGGAATGGGGTTTGCTTAATACACAACCCATATTACATGACAGTGGCCAGAATACCTTCAACCTTTGGAGGCCCAGGATCTAGACTGTTATTGTCAGCTTTCTGTTTAGGGCTTGGTACTTTAAAGGCCTGCTTCCTGGTCTGTGTGAAATGACAAAGTCTACCAATATCTCTTGTTTAAGCTTATCTCCACTTACTACAATAGAGTATCTGGCTGGGATGCTTTGGGAATACAGACACACACCCTCAGCCTGCTGCACAGGCTCAGTGGGTAAAACTACTGCCCTCTCTCCATCAGTCTAAGCTGGGAAGTTATTTATTTATCACTCTTTTGCATTTGAGTTTCCCTGTGACTTGTTCTTGGAAGAGGGTCTGAAAAGTTAAGAAAGTGCTAATACTACACTTCATCCTATTATCCCATATGCACGTTTTATTCACTTTTCATATGCAATATCCCTTGCGAGATTTACATTTGATTGTAATGGAATATTGCCAAGAAGAAAAAGAGCAGTCATCAAGAAATTCCCTGTTTTTTACTGAACCTGCATAGGCATTTCCACTAAAAGTCTTGTCTGGGGAAATAGTTTAAAAACTAGGGCTCAGGATGTCTAAGCACCTTGTAAATACCTGAGATGGGAAGTAGCAGAGACACCACGAAAATATAATTCTGCACATTGGTTAAATGTGAATGTGTTTTTCATGACCTCTAACCATCCAATAACTGTCTTTGCTTTAAAAAAAAATGATAAAAGCAGGAATCCGGACAATGTCTTCTGCAGTATGAAACTTGTTAGGTCAGCTCTTTCCCCTTGAATCATTTTGGTCCCCATGGAAACAATGAATAGACAATATAGTTTGTTGCTGTTCATCTTTATCATGGACCGTTCTCTATAGTTAAAAGGTGGTCTGGTATTATTATGAGTAAGTCTGTTTTATGATCATTATATTCTGAAGGACTGAGGGGATGTTTTGAAAAACTCAATTATAGGAGCTGAGAGGATGTAAGTTATTTGGTAGAATGTTTGCCTAGTGTGCAAAATGCCCTGAGTCTGAGCTCCAATCCCATATAAAATACACAAACCAGATGGGGTGGCACATACCTGTAATTCTAGACCTTTGGATGTGGAAGTAAAAAGGATCTGATGTTCAAGGTCATCCTTGACTACATAGTAAGTTTAAAGGCAGCATGACACCCCACATCAATAAACTAACTCAGAGGAAGACAGGTGTTATGTTTTGTGACCTTGTGATCTAAATACTTGAGAGGGACAAGTTGAGATGGAAGCTTTGTTTCTGCTCCTGTTGTCAAAGGATGCTTGCCCATCACATGGGGAATCATGGTCCCAACCCTGGCCACATGAGCCTGTGACAAACTGTGCATAGGGTAGTAGAACATGAAGCAGAGAGCCCAGCAGGTATCGTCTTCAGAGGTCTACCCCTAGCATCCCGCTTCCTCCAGGGAGACTGCAGCTCATAAAACACACATGCTCAAAAAGAGCCACAGAAGCTGTGGAGGGACAATTAGAACACGAGCTGTGGAGGGCACTTCATATGCAAAGCATTGCCCACCACACACGCTGCCGTGATGTCTGTCGCTCGAGGCTTTGAAAAACAAACTTTGTAGAGTGAATGAGAAATGGACACTCTATGCAGAGTCACTGATTCCTAAAGTTAATCTGTGCTGCCACAATACTGATCAATAGTGTTACATAGCTTCATATTTGAAACGCAATGTCTTACTACAAAAATTTCTATTAATATCATATGCTTTTTCATAAAGAAGTAGTTTTAGGCATCTAAACTTCTGCCCAACTTATATAATTAATTTTCATCGTCAAAAATAATTTTGAGCCAGGCAGTGGTGGTGCACGCCTTTAATCCCAGCACTTGGGAGGCAGAGACAGGATGATCTCTGTGAGTTTGAGGCTAGCCTGCTACAAGAAAGCCAGAGAAACCTTGTCTTGAAAAAAAACAAAAGAAAAAGAATTGACTGGGCCAGGTTGTAGTGGCACACACCTTTAGTTTTAGCACTTAGGAGACAGAGGCAGGTGTGCAATAGGAGGCTGTTTGTTCGTTTCCTGGCCACCCAGAATTCTGAAATAATCACATAGAAACTGTATTAGCTAAATCACTTCTTGGCCAATTACTTAAGTATATTGCTAGCTAGCTCTTACATTTAGAATTAACCCATTTCCATTATTTTATATTTTACCATGAGGCTTGTGGCCTACCAGCAAGGTTCTAGCTGACAGCCAATAACCTGCAAAATAAAAGATCTTGAGGCTCTGGGAAGATGCCTCTGTGGCTAAAAGTGCTTGCTGCTCAAACATGAGGGCCTGGATTTGAAACCTGAACTCTCATCTAAAAAGTTAAGCATGGTCATGCACCTGTAACCTCAGTGCTGAGTGCAGAGCAGGGGGCACCCTATTTGCTCTCTGGCCTGTCCACATAGACATAGAGAGTGAGGGTCAGGGTCAGTGAGAGATCTTGTCTCACTAGAATAGGCCTGGGACTGAAGAAAAGAACACAACATCCTCATTTGCCCAATGCAAGCGCAGGTGCACATGCATAAAACACACCAAATAAGAAAACAAATGAAAATAACAGATCTTATATATAAAATATATAATCCAGAGACAGTTTAAAAATTAGTTCTTATGATTATAAGCGTCTCTCAAATTTATATGTACTAAACAATAATTATTTTGCTAAAGATTTGCTATTATTTTTTATGTAAAATATTTTTATTGTATTGTGCTGTACATTTTTCTCTCCTTTGCTCCCTTCCTCCCTCTCCCTTCTTAAAATCAGGTTTTGATTCTATATCTCTACTGAGCAGCAGGTATTTGGATCTAATAGTAACTGATACTTATGCAGTAACTGATTCCCCATTTAACCAAAGAGGATACAGTAATCTTTATAATGTCTAACAGTATTTTATTTTCTTATTTTTATTAATTCAGCTGAATTGAATAAATAATCCTGGCTCCCACTATGCATTGGAATGTCACCATGTATAAGAAACAATAAAGTAATTACCCTTAGCAAAACTTAAGAGAGTATAGTCTAGAACAACATGCACTTTAAAGGCAACCTCAAAGCAGTATGATGTATTGCACAGAGAACAGGCATAAAAGAAAATATTCAACCTGAGTGAGGAGGAAAATGCAATAAAACTTCTGTGGAAGATCACTAGGAATTAGGAAGTATGTCGGTGAACTGCAGGTTTTGAATGCAGCAGTGTGAACAATAGCAGGGGCTCAACAGAATACCCTGTTTTGATTTAAGTAATTCAATACTAGTGGCGTATGACATGCAAGCTAGACTGTCAGGTGTCAGGATTATAGAGGCCACCTGTCATCCTGTCATCATGAAGAGCTAATAAAGAATGCTATGCAGAAAAGTAACATGGTCAAATACATGAACTAAACTCATCACTTTGGTGGCAAGCTCAGGGATTCTGTGGGAGGCAAATTCTCTTAACAAAATAGCTTTGTGAGAGAAAAAAAGAAGTTATGAAATACCAGAAATGTCATAGATTTATTTATAACACATTGCGGTTTGCTCTATGATTTATTGAAACAATGTGTTATTCTCAGAACAGACTCACTGAACATACAATCATAACCAACCAAAATTATCTCAATTGCTTTAAGTTCTCAAAGCCTGTAAAGTTTTTATGCACATGCAAATATTTGATAAGACAAAGCCAATGAGGGGGTGAGGCAATGTCAACATAGGAAAAGGGAAATAGCAGAAGCCCGTGGAACAGATCGTTGTGGAAGCCAGACTGAATAATTCAGTTTCCTGGCTCAGTGTTTTCTTGGTCTTTTTTAAAAGCTTGAATTATTAATCTTCTCCTGCTTTTCCAGCTAGACATCACCATATGGATATGAGTGGTGATGTGATATTTTTATATATACGTATAAAAATATTTTTCAAATGAATAACGGAATTTCATAATCCAATCTTTAACACAATTTTGCAAGCAATTAATAAAGTGACTAGTCTGAGAACAAGGATATTTGATATGAAATGGAACACAAAAGAGGAAAGGCATAGGTTAACTAGTTTTGTTTAACCACTCCATGTTGCGTATAGATTTCTCACACTGCTGCACATTATGACACACACACACACACACACACACATATACACATACACACACACACATATATATATATTTGAAACTATAATAGATCAAAAGTACATTTAAGTTTAAAAGATCCCCAAAGTGTCAGAAAATGTTAATATCATCTATGTTAAGGTTTAAATGAAAACTCTGGCCTATAATATACAGATGGGGGATATTTTAGCATAGTTGAAGTTACAAACATCCATTTTGTCACCATAGCAGAGATTGGCTAGGTCTCCTGCTCCAGTACATTTCTCTTTTTCTCTTGGCATGAATGAAATAACATCAACTGGTCAGTTGTGAAATTCTGGTGAAGTTAGTTCATATTGAACTGGTGTCTTTCACTCACATTCTTGATCCATTAACAGACAATATCTCTAATGCCATGCTTCATATCTTTATATCCCTTACTTTTCAGATTAATTTAGCAATCATTGGGGACTGTGATGCCATTAGAATCATTATCATGGAAAGAGGTTGTGTCACCTTTCTGGGTTTTACATAAGGAAATGCTCCACTTGGAATTAACCATTACCTCTTGAAGACCAGCTTGTTGAAGGTATCATTGCTAAATGTCTTAAAACACTAATGAGTGAATTTATCTTTTTGATATTCTGCAAATGCTAGGTAGTCACTATAGTACTGACTTACATCCCCAGCCCTTGAATTATTATTATTTGAGATAGACAGACATACAGATGATAGATGATAGACAGACAGACAGATGGATAAATAGGGAGCAAGAGAGAGACAGACATAGAGAGAAGTGCACCATATGGCCCTATGGTCCAGGCCAGCCTCAAACATTTTTTTTCCTAGCTTGTCAAGTGCTAAGAGTATAGGCAATTAATGCCATGCCAGGATTTTGTGTGTGTATGTGTGTGGGGGTGTAGATTTAAACTATTTCAAAAGACTAATATATAAATCAAATAACAATGAATAGTTTATTTTGAAGGTTCACTCTTAATTATTCATTCATGTGAAGAAAGAATAATTAGTTTCCTTTTCTGTGAAAATACATGCACATGGAAAGAAAAATTGTACTTTGTCATTTGCTGTTTTGTAAGAACACAAAGTAATTTCAGGAGAAAATTGAAAGATGTGAGGTAAAAAAAGATTCAGAAGAGATGCCAGTGAACAGGATTTAGGAAGAAGGCTTAATGACCCAGAACTTACCAAGAATATCAAAAAGAAAAAAGACGTTTAAAAAAAGTAGAGTGCAGTCAATTATTTTTTTCACAATCTAGAAAGTAAACTTAATAATGTACCATGAAGAGAGAAGATGAACACTTAGTCTGCAAACCATGTAGGCATGCCTAAATGAAATCAAGGGAACAGGAAGGCATGGAGGACAGTAGCTAGGTAAGACACTGTCATTAAAATGTCAGCATGTTTGTCAAGGTTTTACTTTATATTTGATTGATGTTTGGGATTTCTGTATGGTTGTATAAGATTAACAAAGGTAAAATATAACTATCGTTATTTGTATTTTGACCATATTTATAACAACATTCAAGGTCTCCTCCTTTTTATCTCCATGAGAAGATGTGTGTGGGATGTTTGCTGCCAAGATGGTCTCTGTTCCTTCTTTACCATAACTACCTGAAAAAGTTATTTTCACTAGATATACAGATAGGAAAACTGACTCAAGAAAGTTAGTGATAGATAAAATAAACAGAACCAAAAGCCTGAGTGGATATATTTGGTATAGGGCAGAGGAGATTTGACATTGTGTGTGCCTCTTTTACTTGATTTTATAGTTCAGCATAGTAAGTTAAGTGTTGTACAAAGAAGACCAATTGTACTAAGAAAGATAATTTTGCTTTTGTTACAAACTAAACTCCCATTGATTGTGATATAGCCTGATAAAATGTCAAGAAATGAATTAGAAATGAATATAAACCACAGGAAGATTTTAGCAGCAACTATGCATTTAAAAGTCTTAAAATATAAATGATAATCCATAGCAATAGAGCAGAACTTGCTATATATAAATGAGATGAGAATGATTGGTTTTGTGAGTGATTAAAAACTGAAGCATATGAGACATAGCAAGAACAACTATACATTGATAAATATTAAAATTTCAAAAAATATTAAGTGTCTGTATGACTAATAGATTAAGGCTGGTGATTTTCCAAATGTGATCACAGACATCCACCCACAAATCAAAGTAGCTTAGATATTAACCAGGCAAAATTCAGAGGTAGTAGTGGAGCAGCAGAGACACCCACCTCAAGCTTCAAGAAAATCCTAAAGGTGTAGTGATAGAGACGAGAAAAGCTGTTACCTTTGTGGATGCCAATAACTAGCCAGGCCTTGTGGGCTCTTGCAGTTTTCCCAACCTAGTCATTAATTGAGACCACTCATCAGGGAAAAACAAATCTAAGTGAAAACTTTGTTCTTATTTTTATACAAATCACACTTCAGTAAAAAGTTTATTAAGAACAAAGTCTGTAAGGTTGTATTATGCTTTGAAATAATATAAGACAATTTTCTGATACTTTGAAAGAATTTACCATGGCAATAATGTATACAACTAGTTCTATCGTCTAAGACTTTTAGTATACATATACAACATATAACTTATAAGCATTTTGATAGAAGCCTTGTGTACACCTATTAGAACATCCTCTTGGTCTTACTTTCTCAGTCCCTGGCAACTATCTTACTCTTTTATGAATCTGATAATTTTAGATGTTCATATTAGTAGGGTTTTATATTTCTCTCTCAGTGCTTGGCTAGTTTAATGTATTGATTGTACAATGTCATCAAGGTTTTTCCCTTTTGTTACATATTGTGGTGTTTTCCTTTTAAAAGATGGAAGAGCTAGCCTAAAGAGATGGCTTAACAATTGTGAGTATCTGAACTACCAGTATGAAGATCTGAGTTTAAATCCCAGCACCATGTAAAGTGTTATATAGAGCCACATATGTCTTTAAGTCCACTGCTTGAGCCCATAAAATTTTGGGCCTCTATTTTCTTCTGTGGGTTTTACAGTTGACTAATTCATACAGTGGAAAACAAATTCAGTTCTTTATATGCAGATACATTTCCCAAAGCTTCACATTAAGGTGTTAACCTTCCTTCACTGTGCTCTTGGTACCCATGTGAGACATCAGTATTCCCTGCATGTTTGTTTTTAATTCAGAGCCTTCTCCTCTGTTTTTCTGCCTTTTGTCTGCATCCATTCAAGTAGTCTAATGATTTCATTGCCATAGAAGCTACACAAACAACAGTAGAACCCTTACTTGGTCTTCAAATTTAGGGCTCCAGATTTTAGTTATTTCCACATTGAATATGATGTCGTCTGCAGAATTTTCATTTATAGCCTTGATTATATTTAATGATCTGTTGAGGGTTTTATCATAAGACTGTGAACTATATCACATGCTTTTTCCTCATCTACTAAGGGGTCCATGTGCACTTTTATCCTTTAATCTGTCAATGTAGTGTATCATGTTAACTGAATTTCATGGTGAGCTATCATGTACATCATTAATAAATCCCACTTGGTCTATGATCCTTTTAATGTGCTACTAAATTCAGCTTCCTGGTGTAACAGTTAACCCATGCTCATTGGGAGTGGCAACGTGGAAAGGTCAATGACTGGGGAAGAAGTTTCTGTAGGAAGGACAAGAAACACATTTGGAAAGCCAGCAAATCAGAAAGGATGCAGGCTTTTTCAACAAAGGCCATCTTGCCTCAGAGATGTACTCACATGGCATGCATGGAATATGGAGGGAAGGGATATCAGAACACCAGATAACAATACAAGAGCATATTGTGGGTCTCTGACTTTTCCACAGCATAGGCTTCTGTTATGTATAGGCCACTGGATATTCTGGCTCTTGCAAATCTAAAGAAATATACTGATTAGAAAGTCTCATGCCTCATAGTGTTTTAGTTCCTTTGCCTCGGACTAGTTCTGCAATTATTCAAAGGTAAATATTCCCTGGCAGATGAATGAAGATGGGAAAAACTTTCCACACAGTGCTGGGACAGCCCACCTCAGAGGCAGTCATCACTGACTTTCACGGAATGATTCAAATGAGTCCTTGACTCAGAGGAGTCATCTGCACAAACCAAAGAGGAACCAACAACATGCTCTGCTTGACCTAAAAACTACAATTGGAGACTATGTGGTAAATCACTGAACTGTGTACATTAAAGTCTATGTCAGTTCATGTGTGTATTGATTTCTCTGCATGTTTGTTCTATGTATAAACAGGTAAAACAAATTAAACTTATAATTAGTTCATATATAGAGCATACATTTATATAGATATGACTGCTCTTTTCAAATAGTTTATTAAAACCTTGTAAACATTATTAAAATAAATTTTATTTTATTTAGATAACCAAATACAATGAATTTTAAAACCATGATGCTTTGATGGAAGAGGGTCATCTTTCTATCTGTTGTTTCAATGGTTAAGTAATAAAGAAACTACTTGGCGTTTGATAGGACAGAAAATTAGGTAGGTGGAGTAAACAGAACAGAATGCTGGGAGAAAGAAGCCTAGTCAGTCAGTCGCCATGATTCTCCCACTCCAGACAGAGGCAGGTTAAGATCTTTCCTGGTGATGGAAGAAGGTCATTGGTTAAGTAATAAAGAAACTGCTTGGCCTCATAGGTTAAAACATAGGTGGGAGGAGTAAACAGAACAGAATGCTGGGAGGAAGAGGAAGTGAGCTCAGAGGCCATGCTCCCCTCTTCCAGGCAGATGCCATGAAGCAAGCTGCCAGGTCAGACATGCTGAATCTTTCCTGATAAGACTGATGCTACACAGATTATTAGAGATGGGCTGATCGGGATATGAGAATTAGCCAGTAAGGGCTAGAGCTAATGGGCCAAGCAGTGTTTAAATGAATACAATTTGTGTGTTGTTATTTCGGGGTATAAGCTAGCCAGGTGACCAGAGGCTGGGGTGGCAGGAATGCAACCCGCAGCTCCTACAACAGAATGGCGCCCAGTCGTGTGGACAACTGAATCCATTGAAAGCCTGAGAAAGCTTGGGAAAGAGTAAAGCATGTTTTCTTGGTAGCAACAATTTCTCGGGTCTACTCTGCTTGCTAGAGGCAAGCAAGTGCTCTCATCTAGGAGAGGCTTCCTGACTCAGCTTTAACTGCAAACCTTGCAGCTCTTTTAAGAGGTCCTGCCATGAAACACTTAAACAGTGTTGATGAAAAGCTGAATGCATGCTTTTCGGTTTTCAGCCGTAGCAGGAAAAAAGCTGCGCTGTTTAAAAATGCCGGCTTTCTGGGCTGTCCTGCCAGGGCAAACTCTGACTCTTTGAGGCAGGAGGGCCGACTACAGAGAGAGGACTTGACTGTTGTCTGTGGACATAATGCTGCAGTTTGCTTGCTGGCAGAGACCTTGAAATGCCATAGAGTTGTGGCGATAAATATGGCTACAGCCGGTACCTCAGCCATGAGTCTGGAAAGCTAAGGAATGGGCTGGATCTAGCTGGCAAAGCCATGGCTTTAATCCTACCCATATTGCTCAGTAATTTAAAGGCTCATGTGGTCAGAAAAAGAAAGAGAGATACAGTAAAGAGAGATTCAAAACAAAGAAAATGTTTAAATGATTTACAGTATGTTTAAAATATATGCAGGCTAAAAGTTAAAGTTCTTAAACTAAAAAACAAAAAAAAAGGGAAGAAAGAGAGCAGTTGGGTGTGGTAGGACACACCTTTAATCCCAAAACTTGGAAGGCAGAGGGAGATTGACCTCTGTGACTTCAAGGTGTGGTAGCACACACCTTTAATCAGAATGCCTGGGAGGCAGAGTCAGGTGGATCTCTGAGAGTTCAAGGGCAGCCTGGTCCACAGAGTTATTCCAGGTCAAAGATGTACAGAGAATCTGTCTCAAAAAGCAAAACGTTAAAAGTAAAAATAAGCGAAATAGAGATTAAAACAAAGCTACACAAAGATGGAAAATACACAGAGAATCTTGATACTGTATGCTATTATGCTCTGTTTGAATTGTGTGAATGCTGAGGAAGGAGCAACAGCTGCTAAAAGATATTTGTTTATAAATGCTGCTGAAGTAATCCAACATAGATATTTTGAAAATACCTTGACTTCAGATTTTGGATCTAAGGATATGATGCTTTGGAAAGGAGTTTCTTCTTTTGTTTTCACAGAGGATGAGACATTATGGATTGCTTCTATTCCAATATGATAGACCACGCCCTCCTGAAAGGTTGCTGTGAACACCCTCAAAAAATTACTTCACTTAATTGACGACTGAGATGAACCTAGCACACAGGTTATACCCTGAAATATCTGATTAACAGCGCCCCCAAACAGCAGGAAGCAGTTTGGAGAGAAATAACTGCGCCCATATTCCCAAATTATGTTTATAAATGTTCTTTTACATTTAAAGGGGGATATGACATAGATATGAATAATTTGCATTGATATGGATTTTGCTTTCACTAAAATTTAAGGTCAATTTTGTTATATGTATATGTATTTCTGATTTTGATTAAGGTATTGTGATTGTGTAGTTCATTTAAAAATGTAATGTATATAGGTTGTTAATGGATAATCATTAATAATAGTCAAGTTTATAGTCATGTTAGTTAGATTTTCTAGATGTACATAGATATATTTTAGATAGACATTTTTCATATCTTTTAAAGACTACAGAATATGGCATTTTTAAATGTTTTAATAACTTAGGACTTTTCATGACAATGAGACACTCTGCTCCTGGCAGCACCAATCTACTTCAAGAGGATGATGGGCATCAAAGAGGCTCCTTATGGAGTTTGATAGCCATTTGGGCAAGAAACTGCTCTTGCCTGGACGATTGCATAAACTGGATACAGAGAACCCACAGAGAGAGGACTACTGAACTTGCCTAAATGTGAGATGATTCTTCGGGGTTCCTGATTCATGAAGGAGTCTGTGAGACATTCTGCAGGACACAGCAGATAGTGACTGAACTGCCTTTGAAATTCCCTGCTTCATGGAAATGTCTGCTGGAAACTATGGGCCTGTAGGCCAAAGATGGATGCCCCAATGGTACAAAGAAACTTTGGGTGACTGTTCAGGCAGCAAGATGACTCTGTCATTTCTAGATTTTTGGATTTCTTGTTTAATTAGGTAATATTATATCCTTCTGGAATCTTTGATGGAGTTAAAGAATATATAGTTATAGTTTTCCTTAGTTATAATAAAAGATAAAGTAGATGTAAATATTGTAACTATAATTCTTGCTTGATAACTGTTTTGTTATATGAAATTTTGCTATGTTAAAGTTAAGGCCATTCCTTTTTGTTTAAACAGAAAAAGGGGAAATGATGGAGGAAGGTCATTGGTTAAGTAATAAAGGAACTGCTTAGTCTCATAAGTTAAAACATAGGTGGGAGGAGTAAACAGAACAGAATGCTGGGAGGAAGAGGAAGTGAGCTCAGAGGCCATGCTCCCCTCTCCCGGGCAGACGCCATGAAGCAAGCTGCCACGTCAGACATGCTGAATCTTTCCCAGTAAGACAGATGCTACACAGATTATTAGAGATGGGCTGATCAGGATATGAGAATTAGCCAGTAAGGGCTAGAGCTAATGGGCCAAGCAGTGTTTAAATGAATATAATTTGTGTGTTGTTATTTCGGGGTATAAGCTAGCCAGGTGACCAGGAGCTGGGGTGGCAGGAATGCTACCCGCAGCTCCTACAACATCCTGGTAAGCCACCTTGTGGTGTTGCAAAGATTATTAGAAATGGGTTAGATCAATATGTAAGAGCTAGCCAATAAGAGGCTGGAACTAATGGGCCAGGCAGTGTTTAAAAGAATACAGTTTCCATGTAATTATTTCGGGGCATAAGCTAGCCATGAGGACAGCCAGGTGCCGGGGATGCAGCCCTGTCACTCTTATTACAACAATGCTTTGTTTGGGAATTTAAACAGATGTAACTGAGATAGGCAGTCTAATTCAGGAGTCATACATTTTTATCCGAATCTGCTGTAGGTTTTTCAGTTTGACCACAAAGTAGTCAAACAAAGTAACCTGTTAATGTTACCTAGAGCACACACATTTCTAACTTACCCAAAGATTAAGGGTATACAAATTTCAAAGCAAATCATTAAGTATGTTGGAGTTACAAAGCCAAGAGCTGTATCAGTGATGATTATTAGAAAGGTATACAGAAGAATGTTTCATACTGACTCTGTTAATTAAAGGAGTCTTGTACATCCATTCAGAATGGGAAGTCTGTAAGTGTTAACTTATGAAACATTGGCTGGGGTCTTGTTTTAAAAAGTAGATTGAGATGAATACCCACTTAACATATTACTGGAAATGACAGAAAAACAATGTTCACAGTCTCTCTGAAGTTCCTGGAAATCATTTTGTGAAATATGCTGGAATACATTTCACTAGCAGTACAAATGCTTAAAACTTGGTCTTTCTTAAAAAAAAAAAAAGACACTAAGAAACTTACAAAAAATATGTAAAATATGCACACAAGCTGTAACAAAAGGAAGCAGGGAGTAAGCATCCAAAGGAGAAGAGGACAAAGCTTAGAGGAACTGATGTAATTACTATAATTAAACATGTCATTGGCATGCTGCATCATATTCTGCAAGAACATTAGTCTCTGTGAGTTTTCATGCATATGTTAACCACCAAAGGCAAACCCCCTATCTTCATTTGAGTGAAAAAGAATTCCAGAACTAGGCAGTAGAAACTGTTCTATAGACAAAGTGAATGACTAATTAGTCTTGTTTTCATTAAACAAATTACCTTTGTGAGCCTGTCTCTTCTTGGTTGGGTGGAAGCTGTTTGCAGTACCACCATTTCCTGTCTTTGTATCCCTAACAACCTATACATTCATTAGTGCATACCATGATAGGCAAACAGTTCAAAGTCCTGAAGAGTGAGTGTTAAAAGGTTTTAAAGATGAGGCTGACTATGGAGCTACTATTCCTCTCTATCATTGTATGCCCACATTAGCTCTAGACCTCACATGAACTGATAGGCATGCCTGTGTTTCAAGAACTAAATTTCAAAAACAGTCTATACTGAATTTGGCAGCAGTTGAACAATTCCTAGCTAATATTGCAATACTGTTAGCCAGCAATCGTGTATTATATAATTATTTATTATGGACATACATACGAATTAAATGACTAATGCAAATGAACTCATAACTTGTAATCAGAGACTACTCATTCATTTCCCAGCCTCCCAGACCTGAATAATCACACAGAACCTATGATTCAGGCATTTTCCTAGCTAGCTATTACATCGTAAATTAACCCATTTCTTCATGTGGGAGAGTCTTCTGTTTTGTGTTGATTTCATTAGTTAATAAAGAAACTGTCTTGGCCCTTTAATAGGACAGAAAATTAGGTAGGCAGAATAAACAGAACAGAATGCTGGGAAAAAGAAGCTGAGTCAGTCAGTCACCATGATTCTCCTCTATGAGACAGACACAGGTTAAGATCTTTCCTGGTAAGCTACCACCTCGTGGTGTTACACAGATTATTAGAAATGGGTTAATCGAGATGTGAGTGTTAGCGAATAAGAGGCTGAAACTAATGGGCCAGGTAGTGTTTAAAAGAATACAGTTTCTGTGTAATTATTTTGGTGCATAAGCTAGCTATGTGGTAGCCGGAAAGCAGCCCGCCGCTCCATACAACAATTTCTATTAATCTATCTTTCACTACAAGGCTGTGGACTACCAGTAAGATTCTAGCATTCTGGTATCTTTGTCCTTCAAAAGCTACATGGTATCTCTTTGACTCCACCTACTCTCCTTAGGCAACCTGGTGGTCCCCCGCTCCCAGACTCCACCTACTCTCTATATCTCTTCTAACCTGGCTATATTCTGCCCCTGCCATAGGCCAAAGCAGCTTCTTCATTCACAGCATACATAAGGGAATTCCACATAATCTTTATACATATTAAGAGTCAAAATTTGTTTATGATAAGACCCTTTAGTAATTTGGTTTACACAAATATTTTTAAGATATTATTTTTTTCTGGCTGAATGATTCTGCCAATATATGGAGAAGGGAAGCCACAGAGGAATCGACATGGTTCCTATTGTGATGCAGCTTCAGTGATATACAATACCTATCTTTAAGCATCCATAGTAAAAAGGGAGTTGAGCAATCACCTATAGCATAAAATCAGTGTATATAATTCATATGAATACAACAGCCTGCTACAGTTAATTTTCCTAAAAAAAAAATATGTTATTCTATGACCATTTAAAGCTGACAATGGGAAAGGTTGGCACTTCAACGTGGGGATAATACACCATTTTAATATCACCCTGTCTTCCCTGTGACTATTTCCCTATGACCTTTACACTAAAAAACTGAGGGGCTGTTAGGGGAAAGCTGGCTTTGTGTCCTTAGTGAAATATTTCCACATTAGGAAACTGATCAGAGCTGCTAAAGTTTCTTCTTAGAGTTCATAATTTGGCAGCTCTCAGAAGCAAACACAGAGAAAAGACAAATGGGCTGTACAGTAGTAACTGCAAGCTTTCCATAGCATTTCTTTCTTGAAACCACACATTACTTACAATTTTATTTTTGTATTACTTTCCGGCTAAACTATTAGAAATAATGCTCCTAGGAGACAATTAGTAGTCTTTATTCAGTAAATTGGGTCTGAGTATTAAAAGACAAATGAGTATCTTCTAGCAGAATCTCAAAAGTAAGAATCATTAAAGATGTTTCAAATAGTGAATAAGATACAGACTCTGATTAAAATTCCCATACTTCATATGCTTTACATTTTAAAGTTGAGTTAGGATTAAGAGTGTGTATTAGATCATCTATTTCAGAAAAACTCAATTACAGTTACCATATGGCTTTGGCTTCTATACATATCACCTATCAGCTCTGTGGCAATCACCCCCAAACACATGGCGGTGCCTGCTGTACGCATTATTCATCTCATGCGGGGCAGCCTTCCTTTGCAGATCAGGATGTTTAGACTTTATGTCATTTGTAAGCATACCCATTATACCGTGTGATGTTCCACAGTACTCATTTATTCTCCCACACATAATTTATACCATTGTTCAGTATTTATTGACTGAAATTCCTTTGTATTATTGAAGATTTATAGTGTCAACATCAAGGGATTTACCATTCTCAGAGTAACAGTCAAGATAAGTTAATGCTCTCGAAAATTTTACAGGAAGCATATATCCTTTGTGCACAATCAGTGTTTGGAGGCTTCTTCTTTAGGAAGTCCTGTCTCATAAAATAATCTTTGAAGCCTAGAGGCTGTTTACCAGAGTTACATTTGCAATGTAAAATCAGGCTTTATACATGCTTTTCAAACCCTACTCTCTTTGCTTTCCTTTAACAAGTTATTCATATACTCGGGCCACTGTTCTTTGACAAGGTCTCACTATATGGTCTGGCTAGCCTGGAACTCCTTTTCTAGACCAGGCTGGGCTTCAGGAAAGTTATACCTGCCTTTTCCTCCCAAGCACTAAGTTAATGACACATGTTACCACATTCATCCCTTGTGCCCATGTTTATCTGCATTTAGCATGGCTAAAGCTAAATGCATCATTTGAGAACCTTCTCTGTATTCTACAATTTTTTTAAATAAAATAATTCCACGAGATACAGATTTTTTTTTATCTCAAAGCCAGCATTTAACAGGATACTCTAAGACCCAGTCCACTTAGCCTTCCACAAAGACTACTGAAATCAATTTCAACAAATTGACAGATTTGATAACCTCTTACGCATGCCTTGCCCTGTGTTAACCACTATAAAGAATACGAAGAGGTAGAGAAAAAGAAAGTGATCTTTGCCCTTTGACAGACAAGAATATTACTGGGAAGACATGCTATAAGACAAAAGGAGCATGTAGAGAATCACCTGATAGCAGAGATATTGAGGATGAAACATGATGGACTAGAAAAAATGCTGCTAGTAACAAACTGAAGCTAGCATCCCATGACATTAAATACAGCAAGTAAAGGTTAAAAACCCAGCAGGTTTCTTGAATTAAGGGGCTGAATCTAATCTTTATAACCTCTAATTTCCAGTAATTTAGTTACTGCATTTTCTTATGGACTCTGAGAAATGTTTGACAATGCAAAATTAAGAAGACACATTAACCTCATGACTTTAAAAATAGCTTCAAAGGTATTCTATCTCTAATAATGAGTTATTATACTGTGATAGATAAAAATTGCTATTGCTTCCCCTTTTTCTTTTATTTTTGAGATTATAATATTATTATATCATTTTTTTTCATCCTTTAACTCTCTCCAAGCTATTCCAAATACCCTTTTCTGCTGTCTATCAAATTTGACTTGCTTTTTCACTAATTGTTGTTAAATATGCTGACATATATACATATATATTCCTAAATGCATAAGTACACTCTGCCCAGTATGTATATTACTTGTATTATGCTTTCAGTACTGATCCTTGGGTATTAGACAACTAATTGTGTGTTCTTCTCTATGGAGGACAATTTCTCCTACTCTCAGCACTCCTTGGTTACCCATAGTTCTTTGTTTATGGTTGAGATTTCCTGAGCTTTCCTCATTCATTTAATATGCCTAATTGTGTTGTCCTTGTTCAGGTAATCTTTAGAGAGTCACTGTGATGGTTTGAAAGAAAATGGGCTCCAAAGGAAATGGCACTATTAGGAAGTGTCTCCGTGTTGGAGAATGTGTGTTTTTTTGTTTGATGAAGTATATCACCGTGGAAGTGGGCTTTGAGGTCTCATTATATACTCAAGCCCTGCCCAGTCAGTCCACTTCCTGTTGCCTTTGGATCAAGATTTAAAGACTCTCAGCTCCAGTATCATGTCTGCCTGCATGCTCCCTTGCTTCTGCTCATGGTAATAATGGACTAAACCTCTGAACTGCAAGGCAGCCACCCCAATTAAATGTTTTTCTTTAAAAGAGTTGCTGTGGTCATGGTGTCTCTTCACAGCAATAGAAATTAAGATGTGGGTTCCCAAGCCAGATGAGGGACAGCAGACCATCACCCATGCCCAGATATTTCTCAGAGAACAAGGCAGGAGTGGAGCCTCTGCCTATCCAAATCAGGCTTAAGCCTACTCAATTCCAGAAAGACAAAGTCTACAGCATGGTAAAGTCACACAAGCTTCTGCCCTAGCTCAGGAAACTAATTTCTCAGGAGTCACGTGACCAGAAATCTGCTAATATGACTGATAGGCTTAGAGAGCCCCTTCTCCCCTTATAGCACTTCACCCCTTAACTTTTTCCCTCCCCTCCCCCACGATTCAATCTATATAAGCTAGATCCACCATTTCAATAAACAAGCTGTCCACTGAAACAATATTTTGGGTCATTTATACCTGTTGCCCAGGACCCAGCTGCCTTGCTTCTCAGCACCCTGGGACCAACAGTATTCAATGGCCTACCAGGGAGTGGGATATTGCAGTGACAGGCCAGATAATGTTTTTGTTTGAATGAGTATAGACCTTTGGAGTAACACTTGGTGCCAATGTGGTAGACTAAATCCACTTAAAAACCTGAGAGAGCTTAATTCTAGACACACACACACACACACACACACACACACTCACACACAAATACAGAGTTTAACACAGCTACTTGCTGTTTGCTGGCAGTGTGCTGCAGCTCCTTTAAGAGAAGTTTTCCTGATTTCAGCCATATCAGGGGGAAAAAGCCCTGTAGTTTTAAAACTTCCTGGTTTGTGCTGCCAGCTCAAACTCTGCCTATGGATCATTTGAATGGCATTTGTGGGATGGGGTATTTATGTGACCACTCAGGGTCAGGAGGAAAGTAGCTGAGACCATATTCGTGGCTCAGTGCTCCCTTGTGGGATCAGGTCTACTAGGCTTACACAGGCAGGAGAGCATGGTGGATTCCCACCACCATACACAGAGCTATTTCCAGGCTGTGCAGTGCTCTGCATGACAGATTTAGCTATTACTCAGATAAAAAGGGTTTATGTGTTGCACGCTTATTCTTGGGGTTGGAGTGCTGAGAGCAGCCCCTGCCAGGGAGCCCCAGAGCCTCCACCATTTTAAAACTGGAGAGAGGCGGAGCCAGCATCCAGAGCAGCTGCTTACCATTTTAAAAGCTCTTGAAGATAGTAGGGAATTACAGATAATGCACTAAGGACAGATTCATACATAAAAGAACTCTAAATGGGTCACAGTGTTGGATAATGTATGTAGGCTTGGAAGAGAGAAGAAAAAGAGTATAGAGAACTAAGAAAAAAGTAAACCTTTTTTTTTTTTTTAAAAAAAGTCTTTAAAGAGACAGAGTACAGACAGTCAAAGATTAAAAGAACCAAAGAAAAATAAGCCACATAAAGATGGACTATATACATAGAGTCTATATTATATATATTATTGTGTCTTCTTTGCATTTTTTCACTGTGAATGAGCTAAGTACAGAGAGGCATTTCATTGTATGGACTGCTAAGTTAAACCAACATAAAGCTATCTTGATTCCAAAATTTGAATCTAAGAATATATTGCTTTGGAAAAGATGTTCTTCTTTTGTCTCCACAGAAGATGAGAACCTGTTCATTGCTTCCAGACCAATATGGTATGATGGAACAAGACTCCCCAAAGGTCGCAGTGATTCACCCCCCAAATTACCTCACCCAACTGCTGACTGAGATGAACCTAGCACACAGGATACACCATGAAAGACCTGATTAACAATGCCCTCAAACAACAGGAAGCAGTATGGAGAAAACTATGCCCATATTCCCAAATATTGTTTATAAATGTTTCTTTACATTTAAAGAGGGATATGCTACAGAGATTTGCATTGGTATGGGTCTTGATTTATTGATACAAATTTAAGGTCAATTTTCTTGTATGTATATTTCTGCTCTTGATTAAGGTGTTATGATTGTGTAGTTTATTGAAAAATGTAATGTATATTAAGAAATATAAGTGAATAGATAATTATCTATAATAGTTAAGCTTGTAGTCATGTTAGATTTTCTAGATGTATTGAGATATATTTCAGTTAGATAGGTATTCTTCAAATCTTTCACAGACCTTGAGAATATGGCATTTAAAATGTTTAAAAACTTAAGACTTTTTATGACAGTGAGATACATCTGCTCTTGGCAGGAACAAGCTACTTCAAAAGGATGATGGGCACTGAAGAGGCTCCTTATGGAGTTGGTTAGCCATTGTGCAAGAAACTGCTCTTGCTTGGACTGCTTCACTGGACCCGCAGGGAAATGACTGCTGAACTAGCCTAAAAATTAGATGTTCCTTGGGGTTCCTGCTTCATGAAAGAATCTGTGAGACATTCTGCAGGATACCAAAGCAAGTGACTGAACTGTCTTTGAAATTTTCTGCTTGATAGAAACGTCTGCTTGATACTATGGGCCTGTAGGTTGAAGATGGATGCCACAACAGTATAGAAAAACTTTGATTGACTGTCCAGGCAGCTAGATGTCTCTGTCAATTTTAGAGTTTTGGAAGTTGCTTGCAATATACTTCCTGTTTACTTAGGTTATATCCTTCTAGAGTCTTTGATGGAGTTGAAGAATAGATAGACAGTTATAGTTTTCCTTAGTTATGATAAAAGATAAGGTAGGTATAAATATTGTAACTGTAATTCTTGTTTGATACCTGTTTTGTTATGTGTAATTTTACTATGTTAAAGTTAAAACCTTCCTTTTTATTTAAACAGAAAATGGGAGGTGATGTGGGAGTCCCCTCTGTGTGTTGTGATTACCACTAATGAATAAAGAAACTGCCTTAGCCTGTTATAGGACAAAACTTAGTCAGTAAAGATTGGACTGAATGCTAGGAGAAAGAAGGGCAGAGTTAAAAGATGCTATGGATCTGCCGCCAGAGATAGGTGTATTGAAACTTTGCTGGTAAACCATGGAAACCTCATGGTGATGCACAGATTAATGGAGATGGGTTAAATTCAGATGTAAGAGTTAGCCAATAAGAAGCTAGAGCTAATGGGCCAAGCAGTATTTTAATTAATATAGTTTCTGTGTAGTTATTTTGGTTCTGGGCAGCTGAGATGAACAAGCAGCCTCCCTGCAACAGAAGCTTAATGCTTAAAGTACTACTTAATGGGCCCACACAAGTAGCAACATGGAAAACAGTATTGCTAAGTGTGATTTGAACTCAGGTGGTGGGTGGGGGAGGGCGCTGTCTCAAGAGATTTCAGAGGAGAAGAATTTTAGTATGTTGCCTAGAAATCATTTTTGTAATATTTGGTGAAGACTGGCTGCTTTTTGACCTTGTCTAAAAAAGTTTGCCCGAGGCTAAAGTGAAGACTTTTTTGGATAATTCCCTTGGCAAAAGAAATCTCAAAACAGCCTAGTATAGACTCTATTGTATGGTTACTAGTGTTAGCTCTAATGAAGCTATATAATGGAAAGGAATAAACTGAAGCACCAAAAGGTGGAATGGAGCTTGTGCCTCAAGGAGATAAACAGATTTAAAAATGGAGTACAGAGAGTACTAGCAGGCTTTGTTCGAGCTCCAACACACAGAAAAATTTGGCTGCTTCAACCATGTGCTTCCAGCTTCTGAGTGAACTACAAATGGAACATGCTATGAAACCTTCCTCCATCTTGACTAAGGAAAGCTAGTGAGGCCCACCACGTGTTGGGGTGTCCTGAATGGAGGCCCAGAGAGGTTATTGAGTAAAGCTATGAAGCTGAAACCTGGATATTCATGGAGACCCTAAAATGCTGGAGTTATCAGAGCCATGGGATGGCTTCTAAGGAAAGCTGCTAATGAGGAGTAGAACCAGCCCAAGAGAAAGAAATGTGCTTCCAAAACTGAATGGAGTTGGAGATCTGAAGAGCATCCTAACATCAGATATGGAGACTCAGAGTTTAGAGCTTGCCCTGCTGGTTTTAGGTCTAGCTTTGGTCCAATATTTTCTCACTAGGATCCTTTATCTACATTTTTGGAATGGTAATATATCTTTTGCTATTATATGTTGGAAGTATGTAATCTATTATTGGATTTTGATTTTACATGGAATTAAGAGATTTCATGAATCTTAAAAGAGACTTTGAATTTTGAATTTTAAAACATTGTTGAGACTATGATATAGTCTGGGGACTTTTGAAATTGGATTGAGTAAATTTCTGCATTGTGATATAGCTACAAGTCTTTGGGGACTAGGGCGTATAATGTGGTGGTCTGAAAAAAAATGGCCCCCAAAGGGAATAGACCTATTAGAAGGTGTGGTCTTGTTAGAATAGGGATGGTTGTTTTGGAGGAAGTTTGTCACTATAGAGACAGGCTTTGAGGCTCATATATGCACAAGGCCCACCCAATGAGTCAGTTCACTTCCTGTGCCCTTTGGATCAAGATGTAAGGATCCTCAGCTCCAGGACCATATGTGTCTACATACCATCTTGCTTCCTTCCATGACAAAAATATACTAAAACTCTAAATGGCAAATGAGTAACTCCATCTAAATATTTTCCTTCAAAAGTATTGCCATGGTCATGGTGTCTCTTCCCAGCAGAAGAAACCCTAACTAAGGCAAACATGTTGGTGAGATTTCAAGGTTATAGTTTCTGACATTTTTAATTAGAAGTCACAACCTAAATATCCTTCAGTCAACAAATATAATTTTTCTTACCTTTTTCTCTTTATTATTTTTCCAAAACTGAGAGATATGTGGCTGCCTTTGTTAGGGCTCCTACTGCTTTATTGAAACACCATGGCCAAAGTAACTTAGAAAGGAGAGGGTTTGTTTCCTTTTATCTACATCATTGTTCATCATTGAAGAAAGTCAAGAGAGGAACTGAGGTTCCCTCCTTTCTGATAACTTTATCTTGTTCCATGTTCAAGTAAAACTTAGCCGTCAGAGCGACACAACTAATTTTAATATTCATAAGTGATCAGTTAACTCAGAGCTATAACCAAAGAATGAGTATTTCAGTCTTCCAAAACTGCCACACTCCATAACTGTACTTGATTCTGTGTGTATATGTGTATGTGATGAAGGTAAATGTACATATTCCTGTGTGTGTTCAGGAGTACATGATATGTATCTGGCTGCAGAAGATAGAGGTCCATGTGATGGTGTCTTCTTCAATCATGTGTTACCCTACTTCATGAAACAGCATCTATTCACTAAGCCTGGAACTTTAAAATTTTTGTTATATTGGCTGGCTAGCTCTGGGGATCTGTCATCTTCATCCTCCTCTCCAAGGTTACATACAGACACTGCCATGCCTGACTTTTTGTGACTTCTGGACATCCAAACTAAGGTTCTCTTGCTTGTACAACAAATGCTTCTTATATTGTACTAATAGCTTTATAGTCTGACTTCGTGGCACAGAACAGAACACCAAGGGACTGAGGAAGAAAAAAGAGAGGCAATGTTTGTGTGTTCTCAATCTATGGAGCTAATTCAGGAGTGTGAGCTCCCCTGCAAACAAAAGATGGGATGTAGAAATGGGTACCATGAGCTGTTCTGTTAAAATCCAATGTTTACCAAGCTGACTCTTCCATTTCCAGAGTAATGCTGAGTAGAAAGGCCAGTTTTACTCATAAAACTAGATATAAATTATTTGTTTCATTTTCTCCTGTGAAGAATATTAATACCTAATGTTTTGCCTGCCACTATGGATATTAGAGATAATGGGTTTTTATTGATATGAGAAAATAAATCCATGATCATTGCAATGAATTGAGTTGAATGATGGTAGGTTTTGAAAGAAAATACGGAATAATGTGCACATATAAGTATGTATATCATGTATATTACATATATTTTATAATAAACTAATGAAGTGTGATAGTGTCAGTAATTTATAGTATACATGTGTATGCAAAAGACTCCTGCTCAAAGCTATTTAATGACAGCATTGTCACAGATACACTGAACATCTCTGAATTTTAGGTTGTTTTACAGAGATTTAAAGATGCTTCACTGGTTCAGCAGAATGTGGGCCAGGAAAAATGTGCACACACACACTCCTACCCCAACTACAAACTGTTGAACTGCACAGTTGTCCCGTCATATCTCACAACATAAGGCATCAGGTTACTCCATTAGATAACTTAATATCTATTCTCTCAGCATTTGCAATATATCTCTTAGGTCCTCCTACATTCATCCAAATCAGCTTTTTCTCCATCGCTAACTTTGAAGTACAGTTGTGAGACCTCCTTAGTCTCCAGTTTGCATTATAATAATGCAACCACTCCTTCTCTGCTTCTTTTTTGCATATGATTGTGCTCCCTCTTGCTCTAATTATTACCAATACACTCAAAATATTATTTATATGTGTCATGGTACACAGGACACAGCTAATATCCAATATTTTCCAGGACTTCCCACAGAGCTATATCACTTTCCAGCAGAGAAGACAATGAACCATACACATCACAGTTGCAAAGATCACTGTGAAAAGAAGCAAGCCAAGAAGGTACAATAGTAAAAATTCTAGTATGAGCCGCAGTGTAAGCTCTAGCTGTGAAAATGGCAATGCATTTCTCAGTTTAGATGCCATGAACAGAATGCAAAATGATGAAGAGAATTTTAGGATTCTCTTTGGCCCAGCAATTGCTCCATTAACAGACAAGCGGAAGAAGGATTTCCATGGAGTAAAACCCAGAGCCGTACCTGAATTTCAAGTATGTGAGGTTGCAGGCTGTGGTCTACAGCAATGCTTGTGATTGACAGATCTTTGATGTCACAGCAGGGTTGACACCACCCTTCCAAACAAGCTCCCTTGAGATATCTTATCAACCCTGGTGCTGTGACTCTGTAACCTGCCAGAGAGTAGACTTGCCCATTCAGCTTGGCTTCTGCTGACTTAGTTCTGCCTTGGATGGATGTTTGGAGGGAGGGATTAGAAAAGGTCCTGCTCTGTACTACTTTGGGCATATTTTCCCAGCTGCTTTGCCTCACAAGCGGAAGAACGCAGTTCATTTTCTGCCATGCCTCTAAACCTGCCAGGCATTACTCATGTCTCTTTTTTTGGTCTGTGTTTCTTTACTTGCCATCAACATCCATGAATTTTAATTAAAATGTTGCCAAGGATTTGACAATGGTTAAATCTAAATGTTAGTTACAAAATAAGTGAATGATTTGTCAGAGTCCTGATCATGTATCTGACAGCCTTACTGTGGCTAAACGTTTCCTGAGCAGCACAATGTGAATGAGCTGCATACAAATGGACACATACACACCAGCACACACACACACAGTCCCACATATACACTCACACACACAACACATATACCTGGAACTGACAGTGATTGAAGGGCACGGCCGTAGAAATGAACACGGGTGTAAATTTTGCATCTCTTATACTTTAGCAACAAACTCATGCATGAAATATTTGAGTAGAAAATATTTGAATGGAGAAAAGTACCATTTACAAGTAAGGAGGTCGTAGCTTTGGCTCTGGTCCCAGAGGCACTAATATAAAAACACTTCTCTAAGTTACTCTTCTGTGGCTCATTTTTTTTAAAAATCTGCTGATAGAAATGGAATTCTTGCTTCAAACTGCTTTTGGAATAAGCCTACAGAAGACAATCATGTGTTTTTAAATATGTTACTAAATATAAATAAAGTATCACATAAGTAAATTGGTGAGAAACCTCTTTTTTATATTACTTGAGGGTTTCTCTTCTAACCTGAGCCAGAAGCAATCAATAATAAATATTTTTATTGATAAATAAATACATTAAACATACTCAGGCTATACTTATTAGAAATAACTTTTTTAAAAAAACTTAAAAACATTGGTGACAGCATTTATTTAAAATCGAAAAGAAAAAGTAAAAGAGGTATTTGGTAAATGAGTCATTCAAGCAAAAGAAGGCAGCAGGATCCACTAGCACTCAGAGCCAAAACAGAGTTCTCAAAGCAAAAGTCTTAGAGATGGAGTATTTCCATGTAACACCACCTCGTTCTATGATTGCATAACAGTGAGTGCATATGATATTAAAGGAATGGATTGTAGTGACTGCTCTAAAGTATAAAATAAACAAGAGAAGAGAGATAGATAGGGTAGGTGCTTCTCATTCTGAGAAACCAATGGCCAAGTGTGGATGTAGTGGACAGATGGCAAGACAGTGCAAAGAGTTGGGATGACAAAAAGGGAAGAGCTTACACCTTTAGTCAGAGTGGGCATGTTCAGTATGTCTTTCACAGCAGGCAACGTCTATTGCTTCTTAGCTATATGAATGGTTGTTACAGCCACTTCATAGGGAAGGGGCCATAGCAGGAAGTAGGCAGACATAGATCCAATGCTTATGAGTGGATGGATGTACTGGAATAATAAAGTGAGGTTCTTAGAAAGAGTATTAGATAAAGAGTTACATTCCTAATTGGGAAGTATATAGCATGAGTTGGTGTGAAGTCTACAAAGAGAACCTCTGAATAGTCATCCAGGAGTCTAATAGAGGATATGCTGTCCAAGGAGTGTCCTTTGAATGAGACATTTCCTCTAATCCCCCTGACTCCAATGATACCTAACCAGAAGGTAAGAAGTGAAGGCTAAAGAGCAAATGTCATTTTAATATTTTAGTTCTCTTTCTTATACAGACATTCAAGTCATTGATTAAACATGAGCTGAGATATAACATACATATATACACAATCATAAATGCACAATACAGTATGTGTGTATGTATATATGTACTAAATATGTACTTACGTGTGTATACACACGTACATAATAGTTAAGACTCAATTTCAAAACTTAAACTGATGATGGAGGAGGGTCATCTTTCTATCTGTTGATTTCATTGGTTAAGCAATAAAGAAACTGCTTGGCCCTAATAGGTTAAAACATAGGTGGGTGGAATAAACAGAACAGAATGCTGGGAGAAAGAAGCTGAGTCAGTGAGTTGCCATGATTCTCCCACTCCAGGCATACGCAGGTTAAGATCATTCCTGGTCTTCTTTTGTTTTCACAGAGGACCAGTCCCTGTGGATTGCATCTATCCCGATATGGTATGATAGACCACGACCTCCCGAAAAGTTCCTGTGAACACCCTCAAAAAATTACTTCACTCAACTGCCAACTGAGATAAACCTGGCACACAGGTTACACCCTAAATGATCTGATTAACAGTGCCCCCATTCAGCAGGAAGCAGTTTGGAGAGAAAAAACTGCGCCCATGTTCCCAAAATATTGTTTATAAATGTTCTTTTACATTTAAAGGGGGAAATGATATAGGTATGAATAATTTGCATTGGTGTGGATTTTAAGGTCAATTTTGTTATATTTATATGCATTTCTGCTCCTGATTAAGGTATTGTGATTGTGTAGTTCATTTAAAAATGTAATGTATAATTAGGAAATATAGTTTGCTAATGGATAATCATCAATAATAGTCAAGTTTGTAGTCATGTTACTTAGATTTTCTAGATATATATAGATATATTTCAGTTAAATAGGCATTCTTCATATCTTTCAAACACTGCAGAATATGGCACTTAATGTTTTAATAATTTAGGGCTTTTCATGACGATGAGACATGTCTGCTCCTGGCAGCACCAATCTACGTAAAGAGGAAGATGGGCATCGAAGAGGCTCCTTATGGAGTTTGATAGCCATTTGGGCAAGAAACTGTTCTTGCCTGGACTGTTGCATAAACTGGACAAAGAGAACCCACAGAGAGAGGACTGCTGAACTTGCCTAAAGGTGAGATGGTCTTTCGGGGTTCCTGACTCATGAAAGAGTCTGCGAGACATTCTGCAGGACACAGCAGATAGTGACTGAACTGTCTTTGGAATTTTCCTGCTTCATGGAAATGTCTGCTGGATACTATGGGACTGAAGGCTGAAGATGGATGCCCCAATGGTATAGAGGAACTTTGGAGATGTCTCTGTCATTTCTAGAGCTTTGGATTTCTTGTTTACTTAGGTAATATTATATCCTTTTGGAGTCTTTGATGGAGTTGAAGAATGGATAGGTAGTTATAGTTTTCCATTGTTATGATAAAAGGTAAAATAGATATAAATATTGTAGCTGTGATTCTTGCTTAATAACTGTTTTGCTATATGTAATTTTACTATGTTAAAGTTAAAGCCTTTCTTTTTTGTTTAAACAGAAAAAGGGGAAATGATGGAGGAGGGTCATCTTTCTATCTGTTGATTTCATTGGTTAAGCAATAAAGAAACTGCTTGGTTCTCATAGGTTAAAACATAAGTGGGTGGAGTAAACAGAATAGAATGCTGGTAGAAAGAAGCTGAGTCAGTGAGTCGCCATGATTTTCCCACTCCAGGCAGATGCACGTTAAGATCATTCCTGGTAAACCAGCTTGTGGGGCTACACAGATTATAAGAAATGGGCTAGTCCAGGTGCAGAGTTAGCCGAGAAGAGGCTAGATAGAAATGGGCCAAGCAGTGTTTAAAAGAATACAGTTTCCGTGTAATTATTTCGGGTAAAGCTAGCCGTGTGGGCAGCCGGGTGCCCGGGATGCAGTCCTGCTGCTCCTATTACAACAAACTGAGACTATCATTAAACACAAATAACATTAGAAACTCATGGGCTCCACGATAGTAACAGACAGAAATGAATGTGACAGCTAATGTTTAAAGGTAGTGATTAAAGAAAAAAAGTCTTCTGGAATTATATCTATCATTACAAGATAGACTACTTGATAATGCCAAGTTACATACCCTTTAAATATGTGTTTGTGTGTGTGTGTGTGTGTGTGTGTGTGTGTATAAGTTTGTCATCTTTGACATAACTGGTCCATTTCAATGACCAGTAAACTCAAAGTTTAAAAGAAAAAAAACTCTTCTGATTGATCCCAAATTCAGCACCATTCATACATACATATATATATATATAATTATATGTATTATATTCATATATATATATCATTAACCTATTTACAAGTCTACCAGTTTATTCAGTAGAAATAAATGCTATCAATACAGATGATGTAAGCCTATATTCCAAAACTTATTATAGTTCCCTTTTCAATGTTTTAACAGTACTTTTCACATGTTTCTTCCCAACTGTAACCTAACTCCCACTGGAAAGCAAATGTTGTGTTTGTTCTGTCTATAGAGCTTGAATAAGCTGGCTATTTTCTATTTTTGTCTCAAATATTCCTTAATATTTTTGCTCATAGTAATTATTTAGTAGGAGACTTATGTCCCAAGCAAGACCATGCCGTAATACAATATGATTGATTTCTTATACTCTGGAAGCATAAACCTTTACCCAGTATATTTGCAGGTGATTGGTTGTTAGCATGGAAATACTTAGCATTTATCTTGTTATCACATGAGGACTAAATGACTAGTTATAACTAAAAGCTAGGAATATTAAAATTAAGGAAGATGACATTATTGGTGATGGTTATGTTCTACTATACTGGGAATCAAATTATTCCTATAACTTAGTTAATCTGATCTGTTACTTTTCTTTTTAGAAGGGTTTTAGAAAGTATTTTCTCATTTACAATAGACATATAATATATATATATATTTCCTCACACCTGCAATATATACATTTCCATTTTATACACATATATATGTCTATATATTATTATTACATTTTCTATAAATGTTGAAAAGGTCCAAGTGAATGTTGATAATTGTAAAGAAAGTGATTAAGCAATGGTAGACTGTTGTAAGTAAGATGGATAGTTTGATCCATAAATTGATCCCGGACCAATTCCTTAGTCATTTGAAAGAATGCTTTTTCTCCGTCACAGTAAAGTATCTAAACATGCCTATTTTAAAAAGCTATGCTTTCCTTGCCTAGTCATTAGGTTATAAATGCATGCATCTTGCTTTAGGATTCAAAGGGAAGAGTTATTTGGAGATTATATTACTTTTCACAGTATAGGAAAAATCACTGTTAGATTATTGAATATTCAGCATATACATTGATGAAATTCATGAATCAAAATTTGATTTCCTAACACTGAAAGATAGTTTTGATGTTTGATTCATTTTACCATAAACAATTGACACTGAAAATCCTTAAACTCTTCTGCTTTTCAAAGCAGCAGGCGGATGGGGAAAGAAGGCACCTCATGTGAGATGGGAAGAAGCGTGTGGCAATTCTATCAAGTTGAGCATGAAATTTCTAAGTCCTTCATACCATGGAGGCTAAACTGGGTAAATAAAATTCCTACCAGCTTCTTTCTGCCCACTGATTTGAAAATAGAAAATAAAATGAAAAAATACTATGACAAGTGAGTATCTCAGCTACTTACTTTTTGAGAATCCATGACACAAATATGGTAAAACCTATTTCAGTCACTGCTTCAGTCTAGATCACCTATTACTTAATTAATAGCTACTATTTAAAGAACCATGAATTTGTCCCAGGCAATGCCCTAACTGCTTTGTATATGGTATGTGAGAATTCATTTATCAAACTAGCAATCTGATGAACTAATATTGATACTCTTTCTAGGCTTTCAAAGTTAAGGAAGTGGAGTAAATATGAACATCACATAGCAAATTCACATCAGTTGAATTTAACAAAGTCACAGCCCAAATAGGCAAACTCACTGAGAATCTATGTCAGACTGCTTAACTCTGCTTTTCTTCATTGGATCACTCTCAAAAGCTCTATGTGTATGTGTGGATTTAATGTTTGCTTGCTGGCTCCTTTATGTACAATTTTTACTAAGAGTTATAGCAGGTAAGGGGTTAGCCTGAGGGTTCAGTGGGTAAAGGCATTAAGCCATCAAGCCTAACAACCTATGATGATGCCTACAGTTGGTAGAAGAAGGGAATTGATTTCCCCAACTTGTGCAAGTTGTCCTCTGTCCTGAACACATGCACTTTGGGACTCACATGATCTACTTATTTTCCTTCCTTCCTTCCTTCCTTCCTTCCTTCCTTCCTTCCTTTACTTGTTTCTTTCAAACACACATAAATAAATATAGAATTAACATAATATAATAGACAATGTGTTATCCTTCTTAACTGACTTAGTATTATCTCACCAACATTTTTAAAGTTGTTACTTTCTTTATAAATATTTCATTAATTGTACAAGTTTCAAATGGCTGAATGAGTCAATTAATTTAACTCATGGCATTTCTTGAGGTAGAATCTTTGAGTTTATGCAGTTATAAGACAACATTCTAACAATAAACATAATGTTTGTCATCAAAGTCTTTCTTCATTTTAGTTTTCGTAGGAAAGATCAGCAGACTGAAAACTGACAGATAAAGCTATTAATATTGGTTTGATTTACATCCTGCCAAAGTATTTATTTTAATAGAATTGTCTTAAATTATGCTTTCAGACTATGTTATTCATCTGGTTATTATTGTTTCAAGGAAAATATAATTCTCAGTCATTTATATGATCTTTTAATAGTTATTTAAAATAATACTAATTTCCATACATTCTTCAAAGACTAGGCTGCTAAAATTTTCTTATATTGTGTAGAAAAATGCAGTATTTTAAAAATTATAAATTATTTCAAGTAATCTTCAGATTTTTATAATTATAATAAAAATTTCAAGAAGACTTTTAAACTGAACTTAGCTTTTATGTAGTTGATTTGGATAAACTAATTGATGAGATATTGAATTCATAAGAAGCAGTCTTAGTTTGATAGATAATTAAAAATGCTATAAAACAATAAAACACTTAGATTTTTCATTTAAGTTGTTTAAAAAAGCATCTCTCTATGTAACTTAGATTATTGGGAGCTGTTGTGTTGCTTATACATTGCCAAAACAGTGATCTTGTGGCAGCATCCAGAATGATGGGTTGGCAGATAATATGTCCATGCCTGAAAATTTTACATGCCTGAACAATGAAGTGACTGACAAATGTACCAGAAAAAAACTTTAAATTCTACCTAGCAAAAGTGATATTTCATAGATGTTATGTGTAGTAAGTCTCCCAATCACAAAATAAAATATTGTAGCAAAAATTTAGATTTCCCATCTCATATATTATATACAAGACTGAATTCTATAATTAGTACCAAGTATTGTTAAAAACAACATTAATATATCTTGATTTTTCTATCTCTCTCCACATTTGCAGCCAGGTGTGTGTGTGTGTGTGTGTGTGTGTGTGTGTGTGTGTGTGTGTGCCACATCGTAACAAAATGTTTTGCTTGAAGGAAAGAAGGAAACTACACATTATTGTATAAGTACTGTTAGTCAAGAGCAAAATAAAATGGGGAACAAACAGCTAGAGATCATATTTGCAATGGAACAATGAATCAAAAAATAGCAGACTTGAAGTTATAAAATACAGAAGCTATAAAACTAGCCTAAAGATATATACACCCCAAACAGAGGGAAAAAGTGGAAAAAGTTAAATTCCTAAATAAAAAATAAAATGTGACCAATAAAAAATGCATATGTGAGCCGGGCGATGGTGGCGCATGCCTTTAATCCCAGCACTCGGGAGGCAGAGGCAGGCGGATCTCTGTGAGTTTGAGACCAGCCTGGTCTACAGAGCTAGTTCCAGGACAGGCTCCAAAGCCACAGAGAAACCCTGTCTCGAAAAACCAAAAAAAAATGCATATGTGTACACACAAATTTATATAATTATCAACTTTACTGTCAAGTAGATAGAAATGCTTAAGTCAGTGTAGAGCAGTTAAACTCTATCCTTTCCGAAAATGACATATGTTTGGTGATGATGACATCTGTTTGACAGGCTGTAGCTTAAGAACTCTCTCACACACAGCAGTTCAAAGACCTGACAACCTGGATAAATTATCCCCCAGACCCTTTCTTAAACCCTTTAGACAAATACTTATTCTTCTAATGTTTATACAGAAAACTGTTCAGCATGAACAAATCTAATGAAATAGTGGAGAAAAATCCAGATGACTAATGGTGAAGAATTAGCTAAATCGAGCTACCAGAAACAATACCATGTTGATAGGCAAGTATTCAAAATGGTGCCTGAAATATAACGGGAGGAAAAATTCTCAACTTGTGTAAACAAATTTTTAAAAACTATGAAATGTTATCTATGATTTTATTTCAATTTTTTAAGCTGCTGGAAAATATTTGAAAAATTAAGACTATGGTTACTTTTAGCTAGAGTCTTGGATGAGCTTCATGCAGTTTTGTGTCTGCATTATGCAAATTTATTCAATAAACTTTATTAATGCTATGAACATTATAGAAGTTATATAAAAGCCCCTTTCCTAGAAAACATTTGTTTAGCATCCTTCTGGCCTGCTACTCCTTTGCTTACTGGCTGGATTACAGAATATGGTCTGGTTATAATTTAATGTAATAATAATGCACATGCCTTGGGGTATTTCACTTTATGATTTTCACCCATGGGGCCATTATCTCCTTGTTAAGTGTCCTGACTTAGAACAGTCAGCAAGTATGGCAAGAAATGCTGCCCTAGTGAACAGAATGTGAGCTCTCAAAATCCCTACTGGGCAGAAAGGCTGACTTGGGGAATTCTCCAGTGAAATCTCTGGACTCATAGTTAAAGATGCCATGGGAGGCTTCCACAATGAACCCATGCAGGATGCATCATCGCTATGATTGCTCAGAGAAAGCAGTATTAACAACTTCCCAGTCAGAGTTGGCATGGCAGAGGATTAAAAGCATTAAAACTGTGGCTGTGATTAGAGCATCTGCATATTTGACTGCTGGCTCTACTGATGGGCCACTATGCCACAGTGAGAAAAACAGAAGTCTTCAAACCTCAACTTTCTCATCCAAAAAGATGTGGGCATGCTGATCATTAACTTACATAATCCTGTGCAAAAGTTTTTTTTTTTTTTGAGCCTTCCATTTCTTCTGTCATGTTTTATTGTAGACATTATGACATCTTTCAGCAAGCATGAGACCGCTTGATACTATGCTCTTTCTAGCTGTGACATAGCAGGCTGTTGGGGTTGAGAAACACAAGAAATTTCTGCCTCTGTGTGTTGTGTATGTGTGCAAGAAAGGGTGACAAGAGGGAGAGAGTCGGAGGGGGGTGGAATTCAGGAGACTGTTTTCTTTTGCAACATAAGGAGAACATCTCATGACTTCAAAGCCATTTGTTGTTGATGTCAATAAAATAGACCATATTTTTACTTTTCAGTTTAATAGATCTCCTGATACTTTTCTCAATTAGCCATCACATCAGTAGTTTAAACATTTCTAAACTTGTTTGCTAAACAAATTTGAGAATGGCAGAAAAATGGGATTGCCTCAGGCAAAACCTCTGTTATTTCTTTTGTAGTGATGTTCTCTTATTTAAATCAGTGGCTTTTTGCTTAAACACTATTCCTTTTTAATGACATGAAGTATGATTATAGAAATATGTTTAAAAAGGGGTTGATGAGATGGCTCAGTAGATAAGCGTTTGCTGTGAAACATGGAGACCTAAATTCTGATTCGCACCTCCAACATAAAAAAACTCGGCACGGCTATGCGCACTCCCCACTCCCTTAGCAGTGCTGAAAAAATTAAGAGAGGAGAATTGGCAGAACTTGCTGGTCACCATCCTAGCTCCAGGTTCAGTGGGAGACCCTTTTTTAAGCATATAAGGTAGAGAGTAATAAATCAGGGCACGTGATTTCCTTCTCTGGTTTCTACATACATGGGTGTAGCACACACATAAGCACAAAAAAAGATTAAAAATATTGTGAAGATATTACTAAAAAAGACCCTGTGTGTGTGTGTTATCGAAGGAATAGATTCATATAAAATATCAGCAAAATACAGATTAATTTCTTCTAACACCAACCATTGTCCAGTTTGTGCTAAATAGCCAGCAAAATTTGTTACAGAATAAATCTACAGATCACACTTGATGTTTGTGAGTATAGCTTACTATATACTACTATACATGTCTTATTAAAACAGCCATAGTGTTCAATTTTCTCTTTAGTGTGCACCAACTTGACAGATAGCTAGTCCCCAAACCTCAAGTGTTAGTGACATCCCCTAGGATGGGAAAGAGTTTCTGTTGATATATCCTGGACACATCTCAGAGAAGGGCAGGTATCTGCATTCCATCACTTCAATGCCAGTTATAGTGTTTTTTTTTTTTTTTAACATGTATCCACAGTGTTTAAGAAAGTGAAACAGGAGGATTGCCATGAGCTTGACCACAGCCTGGGCTTCATAATGAGTTCCAGCTCATTCTAAGCTACAGAGTGAGATTCTACCTCAAACAAAGGATAAAACAAAAGGTTCATTTAATTGGCTTACTCTTTTACTCATTCATGGTGATCTACCATGGCTGTCCAACAACGACTACACCCCTTTAAAACAAGGAAGAACGTATTCTTCTCGAAGGTAGCCTGTCTCTAGTCACTCAAGTTGTGGCCACAATGTTCACTGAGATAGATTTGGGCTTAGTCCACTCACAGTTTTGTCCACTTGACTTGAAAAGTGACAAGAAAGAACATGTAAAATCAACGTAAAAAATTGATTTATAGCTTGCACATTAGGCTTACATTATATGCATACCACTATATATTTGATATATATTTTATATATGATTTAGATATATGGCAATTAATACAGATACAAACCCTACACTAAATTCTGCTAAAACATGTTGTACTTTTCATCCACCAGTTGGGCTTGGGCAAGCCTGCTAGTGATTGAAGCTCCAGTGAAGAACAGTTTTCCTGACTTTTTCTCCATTGACTGTAAAGAACCTCTATGAACTCCCTGCGTTCCCACTGCCCAGAAGAATGGATCTTGCTTACAAACCACAGCCCATATTCAGTGGTTTACAGAGCTGGTATGACTGTAGACAGCCTGGTGCTTGCATGTATTAACAAGGGCAGTCCTTTGGAATTCAGGGTGTTTCCTCTTGCTTCCAAGGCATCTTCTGGGAAATTGTATTATTTGATACAGGACCCAGAGTAGGAAGGAAAGTTTCAAAAGAGAAGCCTACCCTGTTATATTTTATAAATTAGCACATTTTTGTTCAATCTTCATTTTATAAATCTTTCTTCTTCTTTTCAAAATTGCAAAGGGTAAGATAGAAGGCTCTGTGCTGTGCATTTAAATACTGAGCCCAGAAAGTCAATGAATCCAAGAACAGAACTGGGGACCGCAGGACTACCAGCTAAAATCCATGTCCCTGTATCTGTTTTTTTATCACAGTTTCTTCTATCTCCTTAGACCATTACAACTTAGCAAGAGTCACAGTGTCTCTGTCTAAATTTTTACTGCCACTGTGTTTTTAAACTGTGCAAAAAAGCAATTTCCAAGTCACAAGCTTTTTCTTTTTTTTACCCTCCTTCACAATTTTAACAGCTAATATGAAATGCCAAATCACCGCTAATTAGAAAATGATTTGGGAAACAATTAAAGAGCCACCTCAGTAATAAGGAACACATAGAGAAGTATCATCAACTACCATTCTCCCCTGTGAAGTCTCTATTTAATTTATCTGCTTGAGACCAATGAACAGACAAACAGCTACGATACAACCTGAAGAAGAAAAATATTAAGTTTAGCTGTCAGTAATAAAAGGACAACTATGAAGATTCTAATTTCATGCTTACCCAAGTCAAATGAAAAGCTAATGCAATTATAATATATTCAAGATACAACCAAAGCTATGCCATATTCTCTGAATTGTGTGATCCTTGAGCATGAGAGAAATGTTTTAGATAACAGTTCTCATGTATAGGACTCAGCACTCTGATACATTTGAAAAGTGATAGAAATATGACTAGACGGAGTCCACTCTACCTATGTGTAGTTCATTCTAACTTTACTGCTGATCCTTTGTTGATTATTTTGTGTGGTAGTTTGAAGGAAAATGGTCCCCAACAGAAGCGGCACTATTAGGAGGAAGCTTTGTTGGAGGAAGGTGGCCTTGGAGGAAGTGTGTCATAGTGAGGATGGACCACTTCCTTTGACCTGAAAGTCAAGAAGGATCACATTCACTTGGTTCTCCAGCACCCGGACTGCCCGCATGCCACCTGTCCCAACATGATGATAATGGATTGAACCTCTGAACTGCAAGCAAGCCACCACAATTAAATGTTTTCCTTTATAGGAGTTGCTACGGACATGGTGTCTTTTCATGGCAATAGAAACTAAGAAACCTAACTAAGACATTTTTTTTATTCCATTCTCTGTACTTTAGGCAAGTTCAGCAGTCATTTCTCTGCTGGCCCTACATGTCCAGTGAAGCAGTTCAGGCAAGAGCAGTTTCTTGCCGAAATGGTTAACCAACTCCATAAGGAGCCTCTTCAATGCCCATCATCCTTTTGAAGTAGTTTGGTGCTGCCAGGAGTAGATGTGTCTCATTGTCATAAAAAGTCTCAAGTCCTTAAACACTTTAAATGCCATATTCTGAAAGTCTGAAAGATTTAAAAAATACCTATATAACTGAAATATATCTCTGTACATCTAGAAAATCTAAGTAACATAACTGCATGCTTGGCTATTATAGATGACTATCTATTAACCTATATTTCTTAATTATACATTAATTTTTTTAAATGAGCTACACAAACACAATACCTTAATCAAGATCAGAAATACATGGCCATATAACAAAATTGACCTTAAATTTATATCAATAAACCAAGATCCGTACCAATGCAAATCTCTATAGCAGTCATTTTTATCTTTTTCTGAGCTGTTTGCCAGAGCTTCCTAAGAGACTCCTGGAAACACACATCCTGTTGCTCTTGCCTTTGGTTACTACTAGAGGTCAACAGTAAGTTACTGTTGCTGAAGGCACCACGCAACTTTCCAAAGGAAAGAGGCACCAACAGTCTGATGATGGAAGTTACAAAATAATTCCACACTAGCTCAGGATTGAGTATAATAAACGGTTATTCATTTTTATCTTAAAGGCCATTGCTTAACCCATATTGGTTTCTCAGTTAACCATTTTAAAGGTAGAGCCATTGGTACCTCTAAAGGTTTGCTAGTTGCTTTGTGTTCTTGTACAGCCTGATTGGCTTGTGACCTTTGTGTATAATGTCTTATAATATCCTTTCCAGAAACATGACTTTCTGGGACTGCAGGAATATTAATCTGGGTATTTCATTGCTGTAGCAGGTCATGATGCCATAAATTTACTGTGAAATTAGCCACATATGGCCTCAGTCTTTATCTTTGTCCTTCTGGACCTATGCATTCAACCCATCTCATGCTTTGTTTCACTTCAGATAGGATTCCAATTTCTAGGAACTGAACATCTGCCTCTTGAAGAGGCCAACTCAGATGCCAAGATTCTGGAGTAATGATACTCATGTACCTGTGTCTTGTAATCCCTCAAGTACAATGTTATTTATATGCACTCTTCAATTTGATCTTTGATTATTTATGAAGTCTGCCAAAATATATGCTTCCTATTTCCTAATGGAATTTTTGATTCTTGATCTATGTTTATTCCATCATTCAGAACAGTATATTATTTTTTACGTCAAGCAATGGATTTTTTTTTCATTTTCCTGGTGAGACATGTCCTTCACAATAACTGGGAATGATTGGATAACATTTAACTTGAGGGCCACCTATTCTATTCTATGTTCCAATAGCACAAAGAAGATACAAAAATGTTGATGAATTGACAGATTGAATACTTTGAACCTACTTGCCCAAGGAGCACAGCTGGAGATTTTGAACCTGCTGTGGGAAAATTCTCTTCTATCCTGTAAAGATTTTTTTCAGTCATATTGGTTTAATAAAACTCTTATTTGCCATGAGCCAGGCAGGAAGTATAGGCAGGGTGACCAGACTAGGAGAATTCTGGGAAGAGGAAAGGCTCAGTCTCAGTCACCACCCGGATGAACAGGAGGCAAGATGAAAATGCGACATTGAGCAAAGTTACCAAGCCACATGGCTAAGCATAGATAAGAATTATGGGTTTTAATTTAAGTTATAAGAGCTAGTTATTAATAATCCTAAGCTAATAGATGAAACAGTTTATAATTAATATAAGCCTCTCTCTCTCTCTCTCTCTCTCTCTCTCTCTCTCTCTCTCTCTCTCTCTCTCTCTGTGTGTGTGTGTGTGTGTGTGTGTGTGTGGTATTTTTTTTTTTTGGCACAGATCTGGTGCCGGACTAGGGGGGACAGAAGGTCCATTTACATGGACCTAAAATTATGCTCAAATAACCCAAGAAGTAATAGACAATAAGAGTCTACAGATGATGAGGCTAGAGTCCAGCAGACCCAGAGACATCAGTATAGCATTTCATGCTGCTGTCACCTGGGGCACATGCTTATTAAAGAAGGAGTAGCTGAGAGAAGAGTTTTGAGCAGATGCCAAAAGATAAGTAGATAGAAACTGGAAGTAAGCACTAGAATGATTTTGGCCTGAAATTTCCAAGTTTATGTTCCAAGAGTAAAGGAAACTAAAGCAAGACTAGGGACCGAAGTTCAGACAGGACACAGGAAAGATGAGACCAGTGATGCATCAGAAGCATTGGTTATAATTAGAAGAGAATGCACTTTAATTTCTTGAGTGTTGGAAACACATTAGTTCTTAGCCCACGTATTACGGATTTCATAATCACCCATTCATCTGTGACCTCATAACTGATATGTTTTGAGGGTTTGGTTTCTATAAAAATAGAAGTATGTTTAAAATGGTCATGCATTCACTTATTTAGGTTGTGGTGCATGACACAAAACCCTGGGCTTCTTGGTTGTCAGGCTCATATTCTTCATTGAGTTACACCCTTAATATTTACTTCCAAGGATTCCCCAACACAATGTCTCTTCTGTATACAGCTCTTCGGTATTCAGCACCATAAGAAGAACTTATCCCATTGTTTCTGATGTCATATAAATTTTACTTCCATTTTTTTTAAAACTCGTTTCTTATGGATGAGTTGATCCCCAGCCAAGAGAGGAATTCTCTTGTGCTTAGTAAGCACAGGTATCATCAGCCATCTTTGATATGTCTGTGTGCTCAGTGGCTTTCAGCTGTAGTGCTATCATGGATGTTTTCCAACACACTTTTCTACTTAGAAATCCTTGTATTAATAATTAGTGAGTTACACCTGCTCCATCTGTCAAAGCAGATTTATTGTTTTCATAATAAGAATCTATCAATGGGTTATTCAGGAATCAGACACTTTCTAGTTCTTCTTTTTTTTTCAATATAAGTCACTTAAATTCTACACTAAGCAGCCAAGGCTGGGTCTGATATCTGTGGGATGTTGTTGCTCTGGGAAAAAAAAAGAGAGAGGGAGATAGAAATCAATGTCTGTTTGTTCAATAACAGGGTAAAAGAGAAGAGAACACGTTTGCAAACAGCAGGTGGGGCTTTCAATTTGGAAAGCAATCAGAGCATCAGTTGTCTGCCTTGAAGGGCAGAGCTCGGAGACAGATACCAGTGCAAAAGAGAAGACAGAAAAGATGCTCTCCTTTATTTTTATATTTGCACATTTACAAAGACATTCTTCTTGCTCTCACCTATACTCTGATCCTGAAATTAAGCTGAATACAACGAGACTCTGCTTTCATTCTTGGGGATCAACTTGGTCTTGCTTCTGCATTTTTCTTAATCTGAACTTCATTACTTCATTTTTTTTCCAACATAATGTTTCTATTGATTATTTGGGTATTTTATATAATGCATCCCAATCCTCCCATGTCAACCTTCCCACTCTGTGTTCTCTCTGTGTTCCTACCAAAAATATACATAAAGTACAGTTTGTGCTGCCCATATACTTACTGGAATGTGGTCATAACTGAGCCCTTTCCAATACCCCTACCAGAAGTCAACAACTGTGAAGAGCTATACCTCAGCATCTTTATCCTATTTTTTTAAGAATTATCCTTTATGTCTTTTGGTACAGATTTTTTAAATAAATTTAGAATAGAGAATGACTAATTAAAATATGAGCATAGGATGATGACTAAAAACAAAATTGGTAATTTAGATTTTATAGAGATTTTAGTAGGAGCCAGAAACTGTGGCAGCCATTCAAGTCACAGGGATATTTTCATATTGTAGAATGTCAGCAGTTCACTCTGAGAAACTCAACATGTCTCAGGATTAAACCACAGGAGAACATAATTCCTTACTGAACATTAGAAATTCCCTATGTTTCCAAGCACACTATGATTAAAAGTTTATCTGTTAAAAAAGGTACTTGAAAATAAAATAATTAGAACAATGCATTTAGCACTGAATTTAGTGTTACTTTTACCAGATGCATTGATCAGACATGCTTCCTAGGAGTCATGAGCTTGCTTAGTGAAGGGGATATTGGAATGGCTTGTGTTTTCTTAGGGTTTTCATAAATAAAACAAAATATGTGGTAGAGCTCTAAATAAAAGCATGGTTTAAACACTGATTTATTTCCTGAGAAACCATAAGAATATTGCTTATACCTTTATTTGCAAAGCCAACTTCTCATTTTTAATGACTAAACCAAACAACTTTAAAAATTTAACCAAAAATGTTGATACTGACCCTTATTACTTTTGTATGTTGATTAACAACCTACTATGATATAATCTATATATGCGTGTCCAGTAAGTGTTAGTAATATATATTATGAAATCCACTTTCTTATTTCTTATATGCACTTTAGTATCACAGAGAGATATGACATCCAACACATCCTCATAGTTAATCATATATGTATATCACATAAATATAAGATCCAAATATTCAAAAGTTAAGTTTTTAGATATTGCCTCTATAAATCTCATCATGTTTTCGAAAACACTTCTACTTTCTGTTCATGTAAGATTCAATCCTGGATGTGTATCAACAAAAGGGTAGTTTCCAAACTCCAAATAAATCCATAAGGCCTCTAGTAACCTAGAATTGCAATAACAAAGCCATCCTAAAAAATAAAACTTCAAATCTTGAACCAACTCAAATATGCACAGTAGCTTCTGTTCCTACAAATGTGTGACAAACATAAAATTAAAAAATAAACATGTGAAGAGAAAATAGCATTTCGGGATTTTGTTTCTTTTCATGTGATTTCTTATGAATTTCACATGGTTATTACTACATTGTACACCAGAGTATGTCTATGCTGTATTCAGAAACACAAGAGTCCACCCAATTTTTATGGATAGCATAAATTTTATCCATAAATTAGCACAGATTATCAAAAATCTATGGCCAATACTGTTGAGTTGTTTTGGACTAAATACATTTGGCACTATGGTTTTTTTTTCCACAAAATTATTTAAGACAGTTACAAGGTATAACTGTATCAATTGTCTAGTATTCTATGCTGAAATCAAACAATACATCTAAATGGACGAATAGAGACTAGGTGTTGAAGGCATTGCTGACAGTAGACATAGTTCAGAAAAGAAGCAAGGGAGAGCAATGCACTCCTGGTCTCAAAGAAGAAAGAAGACAAATGGTGTTATTGCAGTAAATGAGAGATGAGGCTTCAAGAGAGGATCTATTCCACCTGCAAACCGAGGTGAAGGTGAATAAACACTTTGACCTACGACCTCCACCTGTCTTTTTGTTGTTGTTGTGTTTGGTGTTTTGTTGTTGTTGTTGCTGCTGCTGCTGTTGTTTTTACCAGGGTATAAAGGAACCCAGGGGAGGCATTTCCGAAAGGCAGCCTGTAAAGCTATATGACAGGCAAACCGATGGACGGTGCACAAAGTGCTCTACTTAGTAAAAGACATTGCAGATTCTCTTCTCTGATGCTACACCGTCATCGTTTTGAAAGCCCACTGGGGGGATTTCCTACAAACTTTGTTACCAGAATAACTCTGCTTACCTTGTCCTTCTCGTTGTCTAATAGCCACCATGAGCTAGCTAACTATGTTTCCTTTCTAGTTTGGCTTACAGAATACCTTAGACTAAGCATGTCTCCTATGTCCAACAAAATATGCATGATCTTGTGGCATCAAATAGGTATCAACCTTATCCTGGTGTCTGTTTTTAATTAGCTCACTTTTAATTTCCCCCTAATTTGTCAACTGTTTTGATGTAACACATATTTTATATAAGCCACCTGAAATTCTATTTTGTTATAGGGTTGTGGTTTATTATTTTGCCCATGTTGTCACTGAAAGATATTATTTATAATGTAGCTGAATTAATTTTTTTTCTCCCAGGTATGTGTGCTAGATGTCAGACATCAGGGTTCCAAAGTGTCTGAACTGAAAAAGATCACTTTAAAAAGAAAAATACTTTAGCCACTTCTTAGGCAACTTCTTCCTTGCTGTGTGTTCTTATAGCTGTTACCAATCAGTATGGTTATACTCTTTGCTCTGCCCAGAAACTGTGACTAGGAGAGAAACTCTCATGGTGTTGACAGTCCCCAGGCTCTAAATGTCCAGTGCAGAGTCAGAGGATTAGAACTCCAAACCTGGAGATCTAGGGGCTCTTGTCTCCATTATCAGAAGGAGTTTTCTTGTTCTGGCTTTACATCATAAGTAGCCTGCATTTGGCAGCTACTGCAATCATAGGCTTCTGAAAGCAACTATAAGTGGTAACAGCCACTATTCACCAACTATGAGTGGTGATAACAGAAAGCAACAGAAAGAAACAGCTGCTGTAATAGATTCTGGGTAACTGGGCCTTACATATCAGGAGCTTCAATTCTATATTGGTCAGTGATACAATTTTCAGAATTCCAGTGGTCAAGATGTGGAGGTTCTGTGGGAGCCTAGGCTGTTTGGATGCTCACCTTCCTAGACCTGGATGGAGGGGGGAGGACCTTGGACTTTTCATAGGGCAGGGAACCATGACTGCTCTTTGGACTGGAGAGGGAGGGGGAGAGGAGTGGGGGGAGGGGGAGAGGAGTTGGAGGAGGGGGAAGGAAATGGGAGGCTGGGAGGAGGCGAAAATTTTATTTTTCAAAAAAAAAAAGTATAAAGTTTCCATCTCGATCTCTTCTGATTGATTTTAGTTTGAATCAGGAGCAGAAGGAGAGAGAGCACGAGCAAGGAATTCAGGACCGCGAGGGGTGCACCCACACACTGAGACAATGGGGATGTTCTACTGGAACTCACCAAGGCCAGCTGGCCTGGGTCTGGAAAAGCCTGGGATAAAACTGGACTCTCTGAACATAGCGGACAATGAGGACTACTGAGAACTCAAGAACAATGGCGATGGGTTTCTGATCCTACTGCACGCACTGGCTTTGTGGGAGCCTAGGCAGTTTGGATGCTCAACTTGCTAGACCTGGATGGAGGTGGGGGTTCCTTGGACTTCCCACAGGAGAGGGAACCCTGATTGCTTTTCGGGCTGAGAGGGGGGGACTTAATTGGGGGAGGGGGAGGGAAATGGGAGGCGGTGGCGGGGAAGAGACAGAAATCTTTAATAAATAAATAAATTAAAAAAATAGACTTCAAAAGGGTTCTACAAGATGTCAAGAAACTGCTAAACATTGCTTCTTGAGTTTTTCAGTGTAACTTTTGGAGGTTTCATAGACAATCAATATAGTTTAGGAGCCAAAAAAAAAAAAAATGTGGAGGTTCGGCAGCTTCCTGAAAGATTTCCTACTTTGAAAGACCCAATTTTCTTGTCTTGATCTCTTAAGAACCTCCATGGTTCTTTAGAATCGTGTCTCTACCACCTATCTTGGAAATAATTTGGGACTCTTAAGCCTCCTTCATCTCTGCAGCATTGATAACTGCAGCCTTTGAGATAGGTACCATTCTGTTGCCATTACCTGCTCAGACAACTCAACTGACAATGAGACCAAAATCAAGAAAGAAAAAAACACTGAGAAGCATGTTTATATATTTAATGTTGTAACATGAAGGAACAGCACAGGAAGGCAAATCCTAGTTGAGTTTAAAAGGGAGCTGAACATCCTACTTATTAACCAGAGAGGATATGTAGCAAAGGCATTAGTACCCTTCATGTCAACCACAGGACAGCCATTTATGTACATGAAAGACTGTATTTACATCCATCTCATATCTTTTGCTTAGTTGCTAAGGAATTCCCCTCTGTCCTGAGTGAGATGAGCTACAGGGTAATAAGAATCACATAGAGTTCATCAGAAAAACATGTCTGACTTTCTAAGGTTTGTGGAGGTTTTCTGCAGTGTTCATGACTAGCATACATCTTCAGCTTTGGTCTTAGCTGATGAAAAGTCTTCAGAATAAAGTAAAGTAGCCAGATCCATGGATGGCAGTCAGCTATCATCCACCCAAATATAAAGGAAAGGGCTGTCTAATCTCTTCTTTAACAATTGCAATCAATAACACAAAGCGTGAAAAGAAGTGTTACAATAAAAATTTAGCTAAAGATCAAAATAGAATTATCAATTCTAATAGGATTTAACAGTATTTACTAGTATTTAACATGTTTAACGAAGCTTAACTTCTGCCTCAGGACTCCAGGAGAAATATAGTCCCTCTGATCACCACTTAGGAAGTGGGAAGAGAAGAAACCATCAGTTTTCTAGGGTATTATAAAGGTACCAATGTCACCAAAAGTGCCTAAATTTGTGACTTTTTCAAGCTATAGTTAACTCACAAAGATCTTGTCTTCAAAATATAATCATATCAAGGCACAGAGTTTTAACATGTGAATTTTGGATTATGTTTTAAATTGAGATACAGAGGATGAAAAGTATCTCACAATGATTGGAAGAAATACAGATGGAAACAAATATTTGACAACTCAGAGTTTTAGAGGATGTACATGGTAAATCCAAGATGTCATATACACCGAGGTCAAGGAGCTCGTAGCAAGAGACAACATGGACAAAGATAATATGTCTATACAAACACATGTCTTATGAAGAGTTTTAGTAAAAAGAAGTGACCACCAAAATACCAAAGTAATTTGAAACCTCAACTTATTATGAAGTTAAACTCTGAGTGTCAAGTTTCTAGAAAAACAGAGAAGAACATCTTGATAACATTAGAATAGTAGAAATTTTTATGAATCAGAAAATAATAATAATCATAAATTAAGCACCAAGAAGCTTTCTACTCAAAACTGGAAACTGCTTTTCCAATGGGCTGTTTCACGGATGCAGTTACATGAAACATATCTGGTATAGAATATTTGAGGTTAACACATAAAAAAATTCTAAAAGTTCATTTTTAAAACTTAAAAAATTCAATACATTCTTTGCAAAATAAGATATGAGTTCTCAAAATTATATAAAATAACATACATGGTTATCAGTTATCAGTGAAATGCAAGGCAAAACCATCTTAAGACACTATGTTAATCACATGAATGTCTGAAGAACATTTTTGACAAAAATGAATAATGGAAAAACATAAAGTTCCTAACACTCTGTTCAGTGTTGACGAAAGTGTAGAGTATTGCAACTTTTGGAAAAGGTTAAACCGGGTGTTCAACATTTAAGCATTTTACTAAGGTACAGTTCTATAATGGATGGTTCAATAAATTCATACATTCATTCAGGAGAGATTCGAAGGTGTATTTCTCACTTCTCCACAAAAAAAAAAAAACTTGTCGTATCAAATTCTTAAGAGATTAATGTTCACTGATTGAAATCAGGACAAAAATATCCATAAACAGGAAGAAGAAATAAACAGATGATGGTAGATTGATATAATATTACTAAACAATGGTTATTACTAAACAATGAAAAGAAAGGCTATTGTATAGAATGAAAAAATATCTCTTTGTTCTAGTATGGATCAGGAATGCCTCCACATGGCCATGTGCTAAAGACTTAAGTTCTCAGTGTGGCAGATTAGCAAAGTGGTGGAATCACTAAAAAGTGGCCCTGTCAGGGAGACTTCATGTCATTCTGGGCAAGCCTATAAAGGTGTGATGTGGGAGGTATTTCTGTATATGTGTTGCTTTTATTGGTTATGAATACAAAAAAATTGCCTTGGTCTGTGATATTGCAGAGTAGAGCTAGGCAGGGAAAATTAAACTGAATGGTGGAAGAAAGAAGACAGAGTTGCAGAGATACCATGAAGCTGCAAGAGAGGAAAGACACAAACCGTAAGCTAGAACCTTACCAGTAGGCCAATCAATCACCTCTCAAAAGTTCATTAGCTGGAATCCAAATGCCCAGTATATGAATCTGTGAGGGATATTTTGTATTCAAGCAACTAGAAGACGAGATACTAAATTAGTGAGAGTTTTCAGTCAGGCATGAGGGGCAGCTTGAGTAAAGAAAGGAGCATCAATCATCTTTTTAGGAATATGAAAATATTTGAAACTATGATTGATGTGATGATAAGATGAGAGGTGCATTTGCAAAAACTTAGTAAAGTCTGTTCTGAGTATAAGCATATTTTTATGGATAACTGTCATAGAAAGTATTCGACATGTTCCAGATATGGTAATGTGAACCCATAATCCAAGCTAAACAGGAGGCTGAGGCAAGATGATAAAGTGTTTGAGGCCAGCCAGGAAATCACAGTGAATGTGAAGCCTAGCTGGCTACATACCAGCCATGGCCTACATCAGAGAAAATGTTTCAGGAATGAAGAAATGAGTGAGCAAAAGGTAGGAAGCCAGGGTTAAGAAAACTTTGAAGATTTATTTGTTTTAAAACATTTTATAAAATACACAGTGAAGTGAAGTTCAGAGAACATTGCAGAGAATAGAAGAGAAAGGGCATAAGAAACAGATTAAGTGATGGGCTATAAAATGAAATTTTTTTGGGGCAAAACATCACCATTACATCCACAAACTCAAAGCAGCTACAAAAGTCTGCACTGGGTCAGAAAAAAAAGGGCTTGTCAGTAGCCACGCATGGATGGACAAAGGGACTCAGGGGCACTACCTCCCACGATTAGACTCTTTTCTACTGATAGACTTAAAGAGGGAATTCATTGACTTCTGTTATGTACCAACTGGCAACTCCACTGGGCTCCACTAAATGGTTCCAATCCAGTAGTCACATAGACGGAACTAGTTAAACTAAATGGGTCACAAACAAAACCCAAAGCCAGGAATCTGGGAAATTGACTATTCGTGGGGAGAGGGAAATGATGGAATGGAAGACAGATTTAATAAGGTTAAAGACAGATTATCAGAATGCAACATATAAATGTGTGAAATTATTAAATAACTCACTTAAGTAATAAAAATAACTACGAAAAGCATATACTGGGATTTTCTGCAATGTATGTGAGGGATATTGCTCACAGAGAAGTAAAAGAATATTTTGTAACATCCACTAATTTGTCTAATAGACTTTTGAAGATTCCAAAATTATTTTACAGACTACTAAAATATTAAAATGTTAGGCAAGCTAGGAGACAAGGTCATTGTCGTGATAGCTGTCATCACGCTGAGTATAGTGTCTGAAATACAAGCTACACAAAAGGTGCAATATTGAGTCTTCTAATAAATACAGAAGATGTCATATTAATGCAAACTTAATGGAGATTCTCGTCTAAGTGCAGGAACTTTTCACTCCCATTTGAACACTTAAGAGTAGCTCATTTCCAAAATGCTGTTAATATATCTCAGAAGAGCTAAGGGCCCAGAGCAAGGGACAATGGAACCTTCTGGGTATTTTTCTCAAAAGTGAGCAAATGGATCCCGAGGACAGAGACTACCTTCTTAGATGTCGAGGTGCTTTCTGGTTAAGCTTTCTGAGTAAAAAGAATGTAAATGTTTTCCTTTAGTGCAGTGTGACCTACACTATATGTTGCTTTCTAGATAGGAAATCAAAATGCATCTTTGCCAACATTAGCGTTAACCACAGAAGAGTCCAGATACGAGAGCTGGCCTCACCATTCAATCCTTCACTTTCTTCCTACTTCAACAGCTCATGTGACGTTAGGGAGAAGCAGAGTTGCTGTTTCCAACAAGGAAATATGACGTGTAGCTACACAGACCCCCTTGAGTATGGAGAAACTCAGCAAATATTCTGTTAATAAGATGCTGTAAATACTTTTTCCATAATGCCTAATATTTGGGATAAGTTACTATGTGTTTCTTATTACAATAGACATTACTTAAAATTTTACCAATTAATAATATTTTTACTTATTTTCATCATTATTAATTATGTCCAAGCAAAATAAAATTTAATCAATGAGTGACCAAACACACATTTTTAAGAAAAGAAAGAATGCAAAATTATGAAGTTGTTTGACTGCTTACAGAGCAAATCAATTCCATCAACACCCTTCAAAACAAACTAAGGGAATATAATGAAATGGTCTATAAATGACGAGTAGAGGAGAGGGAAATGAAAACAGAGATGTTTTGTGTTAGGAAAAAAAAATCTTATCATAATGGTACTGATTGACCGGGAGAGATAATGGAAGAGAGACACCATTTTTAAAAACAAAATCAATACTCTGATGGAAGAAAGGGGGCAGCTCACTTTAAAGTCGGAAACTAGACAGAATAAATAAGTGAGAACATGCATGACAGGGTTAGAAAACACACCATGACTTGTCAAAAGAAGAGAATATTCTTATCTGGACACACAATACAGCGGTGTCCCTTAAATAGAAAGCACAATGTCCTAAAGAGACCTCGAAATGCTGAGAAGAGCTTTAGAAGGCAGAAGGAAGAAAGAATGCCAGGAACCTAAAAGCATATGGTGCGATACGGAGATGATACCAGATTGACCAGATTTGGCTGCTGATCTTGCCTGTCAATACTTGTGTTTTATTTGTTTGTCAATTCTCAGAGCCCGTATGGCTCACTCAGCAGCAACTGCAGGCACACATGAGCACTCATGCGCTTGATTTGCTTTAACTCTAAGAATACTCTATTTATCCCTCTCAGATGTCCGTTGCTTTGAATATTTGGGACAGCTGTCCTTGATAAATATTTTCAGTAAATTAAGGGTAAGTGAACGAGAGGCAAAGCTTGCATTGTCTACATCATGTTGCACAGGAGGTGAGGAGGCCCCCTCTATTTGAAAGCAAAGAAGAGGAGGTAAAGATTAATGAGCCAAAGCTAATTAAAGAAGTAATTGCCTCTGGGGGTGTGCCCGAGGTAGGAAAGTAACTGTCCTAGAGGCTAAAAATACCATAGCTTGATAAGATAATCTTGTACAAATGAGAAGTAAGTAGAACAGTAAAATACAAGACATATTAAAATGCACTCTGTTTATTAGAAAAATAATTTGTATTCTGGAGCTTAATAAAAGCCTGATTGTGGTAGAATTGGCTGGGCTTCACCCTTGTTGCAGCTTTTGTTTCTTATTAATTGTTCCCCAGGGTCCAGAAATCTCCTTACAACTTGGGGGATCTGGGATCCTACATTTCCTGGAGCAGTAATCGGCTACAGAGGCTTTAGCAAGTAATTTGAAAATGTACAAAACACTAATGAAACCTGTGATTTTACTCAAGATCAGATTGTACAAACTAATTAAGACACTGGGTTTCTATGCTTTGGGGTAGAATTATGTGTATCCACTGAGGAGAAAATGGCCACTTCAGATATCTGTGTGTAATAAGCCTTCTATTTATACAGAAGAGAAAAAAAATTAAACACTCCCCAAATGGTACAGATTGGTCGCTAAGGTTTTTCTAAACCAGGGACCCATTCATGATTGGTCATGAAAGCAAAGAAAGTACTTATAAATAAAAACAAATATTTCTAACATTCTTTAATCTTGTTCTTCCATGTTTTGGAGCTCAAATCCTTCCAGCCTTGCAAACTTTCCATCTCTCCTATTCTATGAAGAATTTACCTTGCACTATTTGCATGAAGGGGATTTCAATAAAGGATGATTAAATTTGAAGTTTTTTGATTGAGCAAATGTTAAGACAATTGCTCTGTTATTATATAGTAAGTAGACTTAGTTCTAAATCATGTGAATTGCTTTGCTTCACTCCAGTAAGGCACCTAATAGTTCACTGGGTACAGGCTGTGCGTTACCAGTCTTTGCAGAGGTTTATAAAGATCAGAAAACAGAGTAACAAAAGCTTCCAAGCACAGTCACTTCTTAACAAATTGTAGGAAGACCGTCATTGTTTTTCTCTAAAATGTCACCTGAATAATGCTCTAAGTTATTGTACCTCTCATTTCCCCCAGCAGCTGGCTGAGGCACACTGATCAAAAATTCCCCTCTTCAGGACTGAGCTCCCAAAGTACCAATGAGGAACAGAAGGAGGGAGAAGATGAGCAAGGAAGTCAGGACCAAGAGGGGTGCACCCACCCACGGAGACAGTGGGGCTGATCTATTGGGAGCTCACCAAGGCCAGCTGGATTGTGACTGGAAAAGCAGGGGATAAACCCGGATTCTCTGAATATGGTGGACAATGAGGGTTGCTGAGAAGCCAAGGACAATGGCACTGGGTTTTGATCCTACTTCTTGTTCTGGCTTTGTGGGGGCCTAGCCAGTTTGGATGTTCACCTTCCTAGACCAGGATGGAGGGGGGAGGACTTTGGACTTTCCACAGGGCAGGGAACCCTGACTGCTCTTCAGACTCGAGAGGGAGGGGGAGAGGAGTGGGGGGAGGGTGGGAGGAGTGGGAGGCTGGGAGGAGGCGGAAATTTTTTTTTCTCAATAAAAAAAATCTAAAAAAAAAAATTCCCCTCTTCAAAACTGAAAAAAAAACCTACAACAAAGCATAAACCCCAACAAACCACCACAACAAAAGAAAAGGAAAAGCAAGCACACAAACACACATAAACCCACACATAGAGAAGTCCAAATTCTGTTGGCCAACTGCTCCTAGTAATAGGATCTGCGCTAAAGTGTGGTTGATGTACCTACAGACAACATTGGAGAAAATGATTTTTCCCTTTCCCAGTAGATACCAAATGGAAATATCTTTTTGGCTTTGTTTTTCATTTGTTTTGATTTTTTTCCCCTTCTTTTGAGAGAGATAAAGGAAGAATTTGAAATTGGGTGGAGAGGTTGGAAGGAGTTGGGGGGTATTTTAGCCTGTGTTCTCGAGGGAAAGACCTTATAGAATGAATATACACACACACATATATAGTTACTTATGCATATGAGTATATATTTATATACACATATCTATATCTATATGAAGGGGATACATTCGAATGGTTTACAGGCTGTTGTCCGGCTAGACTAACAATGGCTGTCTACCAAAACAGAAGGCCCAATAATCCAATAGTTGTTCAGTCTTGAAACATTCAGAAACTGAATGTCTCAGGTGATCTTCAGTACACAACAGAATTCCCAGCAAGTAGAATCTAAGGCCAGTGAAGAAATGGACTTGTCAGCAAGGGTAAGGGCAAGCAGAAAAAAGAAAAGAGCAAGCTTCCTTCTTAAGTGTCCTTTATATAGGCTGCCAGCAGAAAGTGTAGCCCAGCTTAATGGTGGGTCATCCCATTTCAGAAGATCTGGATTAAAAGTGAGTCTTCCCACTTTGAATGATCTAATTTTTTAAAAAGTCCCTCACAGGCATACCCAGATGGCAGGTTTTAATCAGTTCCACATGTGGTTGAGTTGACATCCAAGAATAGCCACCACATGATGGGAAAAAATAAAAAAATAAATTTAAAAAATGCGATAAGGATTAAAAACAAATTCTTTCTTTCCAAGGTTCAGGAATCCCTAAGGAAAATGGGGAAACAATGATTTGTAGACACAGAAGAGCAGCTGCACACATCAATTCACAACAGTTGTGGCAGCATTTGTAAGCTGTAGCCAGACAAAATCTCAACAGGGAGAAGGGAATATGGGCATGAAGTCCCACCCTGACAACAGCTGGAAGAGAGTCAATTTTCTTTAAAGCTGTGGTCTCTGTTAAGTTGATCATGTTCTAGTAGGAGGCAACACACACACACACACACACACAAACACAGAGACACACACATATGGGCAGCACAGGTTGTACTTGATGTGGGGTCTGGTGAGAGAATATAGAGTTGTGTGTGTGTAGGAAAGAATGAATAGTGGATCTGGTATTACTTCAGGAAGGGATATGAATAAGATCAATAAAATTACTGAAGAACTAATACAATAAAAAAATTCTGTTAAACCTGAAAATAGGGAGAGAAAGAGCAATCTGACAGTTTTTGAATCAAATTTAAAGTATGTTAATTAAATACTGGCCAGGATTATGAACTCTAGCCAGATCCATTCCAGGGTTCCCTGAAAATGGCAATGAGTCACATTTTGTAGAGACTTATAAAAGCAAACCCCTAAGGCTACCATATTTCCCATCAAGTCCAATCATCGGTAAGCACATACACTGATATATTTCCTGCCTATGTACCTCCCATCTGCATGTGATTAAACACTCCTGTGCAGTTGCAACAAACAAACTTGTTTAGGGAAGTAAAGACATGTGCTTGTTGTCTTCCATATACAACAGCCACCAGCATTTCAGGAAATATCTATGCTTGGGCTTACTGGTTAGAGGTATTTTTTGTTTTATGGATTTCCTAGATCTCATAATTAAAACTTAAAACATAACTGTGGCTCTCATAACTCTTCTCATTCTTAGAACAAAATGCTTAAATTGATAATTTTACTTTCTATCAATGTTTTTGCCAGAAGAGAACTGAAAAGAGAAAATAGAAGCTTATGTAACTAGCTTTAAAGAAAAGAAAAAAAGAGTTATTGCATAATACAAGGTACAACAAGAGCTTATAAAACCATTTCATAGCATTTAAACCCATTTCAAGATGTATCATCCACTACTTTCCTTGAGGAGGCAAGCCCTTGGTGATGTTGCTGTGATCAGCTCTTCCAGGTATATGAAATATCATATGATGTTGTGGTGGTTTGAAAGAAAATACCCCTCCCCCCCATGGAGTGGCACTATTAGGAGGACTGGCCTTGTTGGAAGAAGTGTGTAACTGTGGAGGCTGATTTAACAGTTTTGAATATGCTCAAGCCACACCCAGTGAAACAGTTCACTTCCTGTTACCTTTTGATCAAGATATAGGAATCTCAGCTCCAGCACCAAGTCTGCCTGCATGCCAGCATGTCCCACCATGATGATAATGATCTAAACTTCTGAAACTGTAAGCCACCCAATTAAATGTTTCTCCTTTATAAGAGTTGCTGTTGTCATGGTGTCTCTTCACAGCAATAGAAACCCTAACTATGAAAGACTTTGTGTCTTTGACTCCTAATCAGAAGGTTAATTATATGGATGATTAAACTGATAGCCTCTGATTCATCTTCTGTTGGCCCACTGAGCCCATCGACCAGGCCACTGAGATTAGCTTTCTATTCTCTTTATATTCTTCAATCAGATTTCCAGTTCCCAGCATTTCTAAGCCTTCCATGCTCCTCATTTTCCTATTCTTTTAATAAGAGGTCAGAACCTATCTCCACTTCCTTCTCTGCAGCAAAACATCACCAAGTTCACACTAAGACTTTTCTTTGTTATTTTCATTTTTCTTATGTCATTTATTTCCCAAGAAAGGGAAAGTCTGTTTTGTTTAACTGAAATCCTCAGTGAGTCTACTTTGAAGAGAAAAAAAAAAAAATCTGAAAGAATACCTCAACTCAAAACTTACAGTTCAGCTTTGGCTCAAATTACAACCTTTTGCAGCTAGTACTAAATTTGTAAAATTCAATTCTCCAATCATCAAAACAAAGAGCCCCAGGAGTCCCCAGGTGCAATGAAACTGGGCCAGCAAGTAAGAAGCTAAGAAAGTTGCTACCTGCTTTACATCTCCTTGGTAAAACCTTTGATGCAGAATTCTTCTGTTGAACTGAAAAACTCCAAGTATATCCTGTTACCTCTCCAACTCTGTAGTTAGAATAATTTTTCTTTTTATTTAAATATTAATAGCGTATGACTAACATGGTATATTATATAAGTGAGCTTATATAAGCATAAAAATAATAGGAAAGTAGATGTAAATAGGTGATTCTAAATTTGGTTACAAATTTTTTTTTTTTGGTAAGAAAACTGACTGTATAACAACTAATCTTTTACAAGGTGGTTTTGTTGGAGGGAGTCAAGGTGATTTACAGGCTTCGGGTAGGTTTTGGATTCGCGCATTTAAGATAAGATGAGAAACTTTTGGAATTTGAGGCCATGGCAAAAAATACACAGGGCACACAGGGCAATAAGCATTCTAACATGGGTACCAGAAAGGCAGTGCAGAGGACAGAGGAATTTCAATTTGGTCTCCACAAATGAGTAATCCATTGACCTCTCGATGACTTTTTGATTATTCCCCATGAAACAACTCTAGCTAATCAGCTAAGATGATATACGTAGAACAAATGTAGGTTCTGAAGGTTCACAAGAAAAAATCAGTTTTAAGTTATTTTATACTGTTTTCAAAAAATAGATCTCCTTGAGTTTCACAGATTTTAGCAGTTGCTTAATAAGTTTTCGATACTGTTTAACATTCAACATTCGGTATTTCTTGAAAGCATTAACTATGACCATTTTACCATCTATATACATCCTTTATTCTTGAAATAGCAAAATGGAAACTAATGAAAAAAAAGAAATATAGATAATAATGGATTTCTTTCAATGACCTCTTTCTCTAATAAGAGTTTCTGGGCACTAGCTGTAAATGACCATACCCTTTAAACTGTTAAAGAAGTAGAAATAAAAAATCTAGTAGGTACCAAATGGGAGTTTGCACGGTAGACTGACATGAAGAACTGAAGAAATGTCTCTATTTGGAGACATTTCTTTTAGAAATCAAAATAATTGCAATTTTATTTCTTTATTTGATAAGCAGTGCCTTCATCCACTTTGGAAGTTTGGCAATATTTTCATTTATATCTTCATAATAATAAATGAAACTAAGTTTAAAATCATCAGCTTCTGTGTGAAAAATGATATGACACATGCTTCAAATGTTTAAATTTGCAGTATTCTAATAAAACCATGACTAGAGAACAGCTAATGAAAATATTTTTAAAGCCACTATTTTTTTTTTTTACCAAATGTTGTGGTTTTCTCATGCTTTCAGCCATTCATTTTTATCAACTATTGATCTTATGTGATTTCAGACAACCAGGAACCTTCAAGGCCTTGCGTCCTCATGAATCAGTTCTTAGCTAGGTAACTAAATCTCAGTATATAACTGGAAAATACTTGAAAGACACAGAACATTAATTTTATTTTGTGTTGTTTTTCTGAGATGCCTACAGCTATCTAAAGAGGGTCTAGCTCTCGCTTCCAAGATAGAGGGTGTGAAAGACACACTTACATATCATCTGGGATAGTTCCTGTGAAATTGGCTTAACATGACATTGTTTACCTAGAGAAGGACGTGTGGGACCATACTTGTTTGGGCTGGTATATTATTACTATGTGCATGTAGAGCCTGACTGACCATGCGTATGTCAATGGCATATGCATGTAAAACAGAAGTAACTGTATGTATGTCTGTGTGTATTAACATGTGCATGTAGCACAGAAATAGCTCTGTGTGTATATTAATAACATACATAGAGAGAAGAACTCATTTTGTGTTTATAAATATTTGATAAAATTCTCCCAAGTGTGAAATCAGAATATTTTCTCCTCACAGAGCCACATATTTCTGAAGGCGAATTTAATTAATCCAGGCCAGTGGGTACAAGAAGACAATTTTAATATAAAAGCACACTCACACACCCGGTGGGGGCCAAAATGAAGGCGAATTTAATTAATCCAGGCCAGTGGGTACAAGAAGACAATTTTAATATAAAAGCACACTCACACACCCGGAGTTCAGCGATCCACCGTAAAACCGGAAACAGGAAGGGCTCCAGTCCGCGCGTCCCAATTAATTAGTAAAAAC
>NC_022014.1:68535785-68570316 GCF_000317375.1 Microtus ochrogaster
AAACCGGAAACAGGAAGGGCTCCAGTCCGCGCGTCCCAATTAATTAGTAAAAACATTCGCCCGAGGCTGTCCCGCCCCAAAAGGCGGGGTCTCTCTACATATTTCTGTGAAGTTCACAGAGCTGGGATGAACACACAAGCCATGTGAAACAGCTTGGCAAAAGAAATACATCTATTCATTACTGGTTTTGCATAATAACATTCTATAGAAAAATCTGTTTACTGTAGCTCATGTCTGTGTCTTCACTACAGGTAAAAGAGCCATTTAGAAGGGGACATTTTTAAAAACAAAATGAGTTTGTACTTACGTAGAGACTACAGTAACAAAGAAATGTATTTAACTGCAGGATGCTGTTTGTTCCCACAGAATACACATGCACTTTTCTGGTCTAAGTGCACATTGAAATCCTCATAAAAGGGGCACTTTATTTTGCCAAGGACCCTGAGTGGGATAATGCAAACGGACTGAAAAGAGATGAGTTTCACTAGTGCCTATATTCCAAGCCTCTAAATCTATCAGAATCAGGATAAAGCTAAGTGGATGGCATCAGCTGCACGCTGCCTTTTTTCTAATACATCATTTTAGGTGTTTAAGGGTCTGAGCGAACTATACTAGGTTTCTCATTTACTGAATATTCTATCACCTTGATAAAATACATAAAAACAACTCATCATAAAAAGATTGAATAAAAATGCCCAGACTCTGAAGAACATTATATTTTTTGCCTTAAATTCCATAGGCTAAAGGCTAAAAATATTAAGTAAACTTTCTCAATATGATAGGTATCCTATTTAACTGTCAAGACTGAAAAAAAAATCGAACATTTATTCAAAGCCATAATGTACATTTGAAATAATGTTTTTCCCCTAAATGTATTTTTCTTCCATTTAAATTTATCTCTTCCTTTCACGACCACCTTCTTTAGCCAAAGCTCCAACTATTTCCATCCTCTCATTTCCCAGCCGTTTGTCATATTCCAATTCAATCCCCGCTTCAGACCCACTGCTGTTTAGAAGAAGCCTTTGTGATTTGCCAGGGCTTGCCTGGTTTTAATAGGATTCACCTTAAGCCTGGGTTTTAAACGCTGATATATAGGTGCCTTCAGTGATGCTTCACTCAATGTTGAGAACTTACAGCCAGAAGATGAGGGGAAAACAAAGCAGAACGTGTGATTTAGCACATAGATCCATCCAAGAAACACACGTTCCTTTCTCTGCCCCAGTTGCTGCGCTTCGATGTACGCCATCATATTCCACCCAGGCAACATCATTCAGGGTGGTGATGCATTGTGCGTTCATCGACATGTCCATGTCTGTTCCAAGTGATCTCTGTCTCCAAATGCATCCTTCCTCTGTTAGTTTGGAGTCCTGACAATGGTCATTAGCTTTAATGTCCAGGCATCATCCTTTATAAACAATTCTCATTTCTCTGTTTTTGTTATAAGTTATCATCTAGATAATGAAGTCAGAGTGGTGTTCATGGGTCCAAACCTATATGGAAGGACTGGGTTCTTTGAAGAGAAATTGGGGCTGCCTCTTCTATGCCACAAAGTAAAAACAAAATCAAACCAACACAATGTTTTCATTCAGCAGAGAGTGAGAATATCAGGGAGCCTGTATATTAGACTTCAGGGACTATAGTAACCCAAGAACCTCTCAGTTCACTGTGCTATGGACAAGAAAAAGGACACTAAAAGTCAAGGCAAGGAATGGACAGAATTCAGCACAAATTTGGGCTGTGTTTCCTCCATCTTCTTTCTGTACAGTTATTTCTTCGTGTCAAATGAAGTCTAACCATTTGAGATGACAGAGCACTTTTCTATTTGGATGCTTTGGGTATTTTACTGAGGTAACAGTCAAATGGGAGAAGTCATTTAACTTTAAGTTGAGAATCCAAATTAACTGGCAGTGAAAGGGTAACCTGCAGCTGTGCCATGTTTCAGTGATTTAGCCACATTAGTTATTTGAAGAAGCCATCAAAAGTTTGCATTACGTTGGTTGAAAATCCTTAGTCAAATGGGAGTGCTTTATGAGCTATAGACAATACCAGGTTCACAGAAGTGCTATTCAGACACTACGTCTTCAGTGTCTCCCTATCTGTGCTCTCCTGAATGCTCTACTTTGCCCCTGAAACCCCCTCAGTTATACCAAGGCCCCTAATATTCCTGCCCTGTATCTATTTTGCATTTTATTATTAGTTATTCAACAATTTCATACTTGTTTTGGTGATATACACTGCTTCCCAACTTTCACAGGATGCACTCCTGCTTCCCTTAGTACCCCACTTTGTGAACTCCTTTCTCCCCCAGACAAATTTGTGCTGCCTGGACATTCCTGGATGTGGTTTTTTTTTTTTTTTTTTTTTTTTTTTTTTTTTTTTTTTTTTTTTACTGGAGCAAAGCTGACTTATTGGGGGCAACTCTTAGGAAAGAGTGACCTTTCTTCTTTTTACAGAGCTAATAATCTCCAGTAGCTCCTCTACTAGGGTTAGAACATTGCACAGAACCGCTGTCTCCATGCTGGCATTTGATCTCCATTTGGCTCACATAGGTCTGTGCATGCTGTCTTGACTGCTGGGAGTTCATATTTACAGCTCCCCTGCTATGTCCAGAAGACAGTGTTTCCTTGTAGGTATCCACTGCCTCGGACTTTTGTATCTTTCCACCCCTGTTCCACAATGATCCCTGACCCTTTAGTTGTGGGAATACTAAAGGACTGTCTCTTACTGACAGAAATACTTGCTAGGTCCTAGAAAGATGAATCAGTGATTGTTACTGCTGGTGGCTCTTTCAAAGTACCATAGTCTGATTGACAACACCAGTGTTAGGTGGATCACAATTGCTTGTAACTCCAGTTCCCAGGGATTTGATGTCCCCTTATGACCTATGAGGACACCAACACATGTGTACACATACACATATACAGACAAACACATACAAATAAACTTGTGAATACATTTGTTATTGCAGAGATACTGCTAGTTATGTTGTCTATAGTGTGGACTCTGATGTGACACTCATGACATATCAAACTAAAAGACCGTCATAAAGCACAAATTATGCTTGGTAACTCACGAGGCCTCCTGAACAATGAGGTATCAGGGACCTAAAGATTTTAACCCACTGGTTATAGAAAATATTCCTCAGTTCATCTTCTTGTAAAATACATGAATTTCTTTGAAATAAAAACAATAATCTTCTGTGAATCCAAAGGCCTCTTGAAGGCTGCCTCTACTGGACCAGTTTGGAAACTGTAGTATGTACTCATAAAGGACTGATGTATAATCATCAAAAATTTTTCCACACTGACAAATTACTTTTATTCCTGTTAATTCTTTTTGAAAAAAAAAAGCCAACACAGAGGGAAAAGTTTTCCCCTTCTATTGGAAATTCATTTCCATCCACATGGTACTGTAGTCCCAGAATCCCTTCTTTAGATCTGCAGGCATATTCAGGAAATTGTTACTTTCTCTTATTATTGCTGGCTTAATGAAGTTCCCAAGTGCTTCCCATTCCCCATACCATAGTTTAGGACATTATATATTATACCTTAATGTTCCAAGTTCTATTGTAAAATAAATGGTCACATCAAATAGATCCACCTCACATGAAAACATTATCCATAGATATAGGCATGGTTGTTCTACTTCTTTTTAAGTAGAATGTTAAGCACACATAGTGATGTTTGCAAAGAGATGTCTAATCACTGTCATTTAATTGCATCTTTATAATATCATTTTGTAGACCACACTACCACTGAGGAATTAAACAGATTAATTATTTAGTTGGGATGGGAACTGACATCTCCCTGACTCTAACTTCTTGTTAATATATGGTACTTACACAGATCTTCATTACGCAAGAGTAACTGGTTTCTGAAGGGTTCATAGGGTGATGTGCCCATGACATCAAGGTTGGTCTTATTTCTTTACTAGAATAGGTAAAGGGAAATCATAGCAGGTGCTAAATAAACAAATATATTTGACAAATAAACAAATGTATAAAACTATGCATAAATTGAAGTTTTTTAAAGTCTCTTTGACATTTTGATCAAGGAGACTGTGAGACAGAACAGATAGAATGTATGTTTTGTGGTCAGAAGTAGGGCTCAAGTTCTGACTGAGATCTTTGTTTTTTGGGTGATAGCAGGCAAGTTTTTAAATTGCTCAGATGCACATTTTAAAACAATGTTGCAATTTTACAAGCTTATATTAGTTATATATTCAAGAACAGTATGATTTTAATAAGTTAAATAAAGTATTTTGATCATATTCTTTTCCTTTACCCAAAACTCTAAGTTTTTTCCCCTACTAATCAAACTCATCTTGCTGTCTCTGTCTCTTTGTCTCAAAAACATATTAAGAAAAAAATACTAAAACAAAAAGCAGGCAAAAATATGGAGTGCGTTTTATATTGGTGGATTACTTTTTGGCATGATTGATATACACAATGAGACTGTATTGGATAAAATGGATTTTACCTTTCCAACATACATCAATTACAAGCAGTTTCTTGATTTGGCATGGGATCTTGTGTTCACTTTCCCTTCTCTGTACTAGGATTTTGCCTGGATTGAGCCTGTATAGTATTGTGCATACTGCCAGTGTCTCTGTAAGTTCATATGTATGTCTGTCATGATGTGTCTAGAAGATAATCTTTTCTTGTAATCATCCACTACCTGTGGCTGTTTCAATACCTACCCACCCTGAACCTCTGTATAGATCCCTGAATAGGGGTTTTGGTAAGTATATAGCATTTGGGACTGATTGCTACGAAGTCTCTCACTCTCTGCACATTGTCCATGGGTCTTATTAAGGTCAAGATACCAAAACACAAGGTCATTGAGAGATCTTGAGATGCTCTATTTCTATCTTAATTTGAGGTGATACTTCCAGATCTTAGGCCCATTTTATAGCAAGTACTACAGATTTTTGTTTTGTTACTATTGACATTTAAGGGCATATAACTATTTACCATGGAGAGATATTTAGCAGTTTCCCTTGAATAGCCTTGGCACAACATGTACTGCACGGATATTTCCTTCTTTTCAATTCATCCTCTGCTTTGATTTGGCAGCAAGCAAAAGAGTTTAGTCTGGTGGTCCTTTCTAGGATGATACAATCACACTGAATAAAAGTTAGCAAAATGTTACTTCGAGGTCACATCTAACCTACTGTCTAATTTTTAAAAGAAGACTTTCTTGGAGTATATCTATAGTCATGACCAGATTTCTGTGGTGCCTTCTGGGTGATAGAATCATCCCCTGTAGAAATGGTTCATCCCCAAAATGGTGAATTATTCACTGGTTGAATAGAATACGTGTCAAGCCCTGTTCTGGAAACATCAAAATCCTAGACCTTTAACTCTTCCATACTAACACTGTTTCACAGCAGAACTCTGAGTGTGATTTAGTAGCTGCTAAGTGAAGAACATGCTTTTGGGGTAGCTCCCAAAGACAGTGTCTAAATTCTTTACATTTGAAATGAGTCATTTGCTTCCATGACCTAGGTATTATGCAACCTCTTCAGAAACAATAAAGGTCGGAACAATCCCCAGGTGAAACTATTTCTTAAAAATCTTATTTTCTAAGTCCAGGAATTCATGTGCCTAATTCTAATTGGCAGGAGTCAGTCACAGGAGAAACTCTATCCCCCATGGCTGGCAACCCCACTTAACCTAATGTGTTTATGCTGCTGACTGATAATTTGTGTTTCTGCAAGGTTTTGTAAGGTCTTAGAGGAGCCACTACTTTAAAAAAGAAATGCAGAGGATTGTGAATGGAAAGCACAGAGGCAGATTTTTTTTTCTTCTGTGCAACGATGATAAATGGTTTGTTTATGAAGCTAAGTTCTGTAAAAATTACACAGGTAAGCTGTATTCAGTCTCCACTTAGAAAACAAATAGAGAATGTATGTCTTAAAGTGAAGTTTCTCTCTGGTGACTTCTGAAGCCCCGATCAGCATAGGCGATCTCTGTTTAACTGCTTCACAGGTCTCATGCCCACTGTGACTCAATAAGTGTTTTAAGATGGTCTAGGTCACTGGGGTTCCTCAGCCTCAGCACTACTGACCTTTCGCGTCAGGTATTTCTTTATTGCAGAGACTACTCTGCATGGTAAAATGCCCAGCAGCATGCCTGGCCTCATCACCAGCTGCTAGCGAAGACATCCTCTCCCACTGTGCCAATCAAAACTATCTTTAGGCATTGCCAAATAACCTTCGGAAGACAAAATTCCCTCTAGTAGAGAATCATTGATTTGTATTATGGCACCAGAAGAAATAGCTCTACAATTTCAGTGGCTTAACATCTCAAATATTTATTTCTGATTCATATGAATGGTACCGGGCAGCTTTCCCAGGAAATTGCCATCTAAGTAGCAACTCAGTATTCTGAGCTACTTTGATTTTATGGCATTCCCAATCAGTATACTCTTCTTATTTTACCATAGAAAGTCAGAGACTGTAGAGTTGAGCAACGCTCTTAAATATTTATGTCAGAGATGACATACTCCACATCCATCTATATTTTACTCATCAGAGAAATACATGTGGCTATTACAAACTGACAAGGATAAGAAGTAAGGTAATATTCAAGATAACAGAGAGCACAGTGTCAGAATGTGTCAAACACAGATACCATGTGCCCATCTTCTGTGTCATCAGTCAGCTTTGGTTGCTATGTGGAACTTCAACAATGTCATGGGGGCAGAAGGTGAGATAGTATCATGTTTGATATCATGGATTGTGGACCCAATTTACTTGAGACTGGTCTGGAGATATACACTCGTGATTCTAGGTAAGTGAATAACCTCACAGTACCTGAGCCTCATTTGCAGAACAGCAGCTAACAAAATGGCTATCTTGAAGAGATGTGGCAGGAGATAAATCTGGGACTGGAGCGATCACTAATGTTTAAGAGTATTGACTGCTCTTTCAGAGGACCAGGGTTCAATTCCCAGCACCCACATGGTCACTAACAATTGTCTGTAGTTTTAAGATCTGAACATGCCACACAGACATACACGTAGGCAAAATGCCAACACAAAATAAAAAAAAAAAAAACTATGGAAGAGATAAATCTATTACAATGTGTAAAAGCCTTGGAAAAGTGCCTGGTATCTAATAACCACACAGTTAATATTTAAAACAAATAAATTAATACATACATACATAGAATAATTTAAATGATTTCTGTGAAAGATATTGATAAGATAGACAAAGAACAGAGTTGTTCATTAGTAGGAAATTCTTGATTCTCATATATAAAAACTCTGGGGCTGTAATTAGAAATATATAGTGAAAGTAAAATGTTTAAAGACATATTTTATAATATGACTTGAAACTGCTTTTCATGGTCAGAAGAATAAATCAGTAAATTCTATAAGATCTTTGAGACTATGTTGTAAAAGTTCAACTTGGGCAAAATGAGAAATGGATAGTCACCGGTGGCCCATCAAAGCCCTATTGATACAAATAAAAACATTTCTTTTGCTTACTATCAAAACTCTAGATTATAGCCCATAAAATACATTCATTACCATTTTACCTATCATCTTATTTAAAATATCAGAAAAGTATTAAGTATAGACAGGTGAGATGGCTCTACCTATAAGTGGGCTTGCTGTCAAGCCTGAAGACCTGAGTTCAATTCCTGGAAGCCATATGGAGGAAGTTGAGAACCAACCCAGGCAGTGTGTTTTCTGAACTTCATATGCACATGGTGGCAATCATACATGTGAGCACAACACATATCCACAAACAAATAATTGTTTTATAAAAAGCATCAATCTATCAATTATTCTATCTGTATTAACATATTCCTGCATTCCCTTCTAAAAAAAAAACTCATCCGTGTTTTGTAGCCATTCTGAAACAATGACAAACCATGTGGTATTTAAAACCCATTGGGCAAGTATCACTGATATAAAGCAAGACACAGCAGAAATTCTTCGTGTGACAATTGTGTTTTGTTGAAATAAGAGCGGCGGAGCTGCGTCCCCAGCACCCGGCCGCCTGCACGTCTAGCTTTATACCTGAAATAATTACACGGAAACTGTATTCTTTTAAACACTGCCTGGCCCCATTAGTTCCAGCCTCGTATTGGCTAACTCTTACATATTAATCTAACCCATTTCTATTATTCTTTGTAGCCCACGAGCTGGCTTACCAGGAATGATCTTAACCTGCTTCTGCCTGGAATGCGAGAATCATGGCGACTCTCTGACTCAGCTTCTTTCTCCCAGCCTTCTGCTCTGTTTTCTCCACCCACCTAAGGGTTGGCCTATCAAGGGGCCTAGGCAGTTTCTTTATTCCTTAACCAATGAAATCAACAGATTGATATATGACACTCCCACATCAGTGTTTTCTTTAGAATCTATTTATGGAACTCTTTCTATCCATATTGCATAAAAGTAAATGCCCTTCTCCAATTCTATCTTCACTTCAAATTTTTTTCTTTTTTGTTTTTAAAACGTTTTTACGTGTGTGAGTGTTTTGCTCAAATGTATGTGTGTGTGTAACAGGGGCATGTATGGTATACACAAAAATCAGAAGAGGGTATAAGATCCCTCAGGACTGTAGCTACAGAAAGTTCTGAGCTTCCGTGTGGGTTCTGACTATGAAAACAGGGTCATCTGAAAGAACAAGTGTTAGCAGCTAGGCCGTCCCTTCAACACCCATGTGCTGATTTCGTAAGGTTTACACACACACACACACACAGCCTCTCCACAAGTCTCCAAATATGCCACATTCGCAAACTTGTTTTCTGTGCTGGTTAACACACTAAAGATAACCCCAGAAGCACCAAAATGGCTCTGTGCTGCATTAAGGAATAAAACACAGACTTTGCTTTGATTGACACTGTATTCATTGAGCAGCATAGAAAATGTGAGGTTGGAAAAGATAATGGATTCCTAACAGAAGTCTTTAACAGAGTTGTATAAGGAAAAAACACTTGACTGAACCCCCTCCCATGACCCTAAAACACTCAGAGAAGCAAACATTACTCCAAATTGATGCTATCAAGCTATATCCACAGGTTACTTCCAGCATACAAATGGGTGTTTGGTGCATCTATAACATAATATACAACTTGTTGGATTCTTTCAGCATTCATAAATGACATCCAAGGGTATTAGTAATTTTGCTATAATTTCTGGAAACAGTTTAGTCTTTGGGGGATTTTAAGCATTTTTTTGCTTGTTTGTTTGTTGCTTTTTCTAAAATGGAGTCATCACAGGCTTCCATTTCCTGTATTAATTTTGTCTTGATATCTCTTCTGCAACAGAAGTCAGGTCTAGTTGCATTGATCCTCTTGACATTTTGTTTTGTCTTTAGCCACTTATATTGTTAAAGCCCAAGAAACCTCAATTTTTTAGACAGATTCCCAGTGATGACACACTAGAGCTTAAATCTCATCTGCCACCTTCCCCGTCATCCCAAGCTTTGTGTAAAATATCCATTCCTAGCTGGCAAGTCTGTGGAAACTCTGGACTGCAGAACACAGCCGGTGCCAGTCTTTCCCAGTTACATCTGGCCAGTGGTTCCCATCTTACTTTCTCTGCATCCTGGTCAACTATAATGTGAACAGTCTCTTTATGCCTTCTCACCACCATGAACTGAGCTGCTCAACTATGCCTTTCCACCAAGATGGAAAAAAAAATCTCTAAAACTGAAAGTCCAAGTAAATACTTCCCCTTTCAGTTGTTTCCAACAGAATCAGGGGTCACAATGACACAAGAGTAATCAATGTGCAATCCAATCAATAGCAATCCTATTAATATTGGTCCATTGTGCTTAAAAAAAAGAGGATGAAGAAAGTAACAAGACTTTATTTTAGCCATGTTTGTCAAGAAACATTTCAAAGAGGACCATTGCTATGGTCAAAAGAACTTCTTAATAACATGTGCTGCTGGGCTAAAGAGATGGTTCAGTCTACGTGGTGCCTGCTGGGCTAGCACAATCCCAGAGTAAAGAATCTTAATGTCACCATGAAAAGATGAATATAGTGAATACAATCTATAATTCAAGCCCTGGAGAGACAGTGACAGGAATATCCTTGATGTTCACTGTTCACTCATCTACACAAATTGTTGAGTCCAGATTCAGTGAGAGACCCTTTGTAAATAACATGAAGAATAATTTAGGAAGACATTATTTTCCATTGATCTCCTATCGCCACAAAAAGGCACAAACATATACAGTTCCCTACACACCTGTATACACCTCAGGGATAACACGTACACAAACAATATACCAAATGAATGCTCCAATTTTCCATTTCACAATGGCTCATAGTAAATATTTCTAAGTTTCCAAACCAAAAATAGGTCATTTGTCTCTATTGGATAATTACATATTGCATGTGTATACAATGGGCCCAACACATTGTACAAATGTTTGCAGTTGTACCTACTAGGAAATAGAAAATCATTTTTTTTTTCCCTATGGAGTGTCATTTGTATATCAGTTACACTCCGGGGTAGGTCACATACTCAGGGCGAGTTGGCCAACATAAAACAGGTTTTGTTGTCTGGTTTTTGTTTTGTTTTGTCATTGATTTTATTTACTTATATTTTCTTAGGTTGTTATAGCATGACATTTTATTCTTTTGACATTTTGGAGGGAGCCTGCCACCAGCTCCCAAATAAATTACTCACTGAGGTTTATTCTTAGTTATGCATGCCTAGTATTAGCTTGGTTTGTTTCTTGCCAGCTTATTTTTAGCTTAAATTATCCCTGACTACCTTTTGCTCCTTGGCTTTTATCTTTCTCTATTTCTGTATATCTTCCTTTTTTTTTTCTTCTTACTCCTTGACTGGCTGGGTGGCTGGCCCCCGATGTCCTCCTCTCCTTGTTCTCGTGTTCCTCCTTGTTCTCCTCATTTCTCCATTTATACTCTTTGCCTGCTAGCATCACCTATCCTTGCTTCTGACTTGCTATTGGCCATTTAGCTCTTTTTTAGGGCTATCAGTTGTTTTAGACAGGCAAATAATCACAGCTTCACAGGTAATCAAATGCAGCATAAATAGAAGTCACACACTTGAAAATAATATTCTCCAACAGTTTGTTTCAATTTAAATTTTTGTTTTGTGTTTGTCTGTATGTGTGTATGTGAGAAAGAGAGAGAAGAGAGAGGGAGAATATGAAATTGAGTGGATAGGGAGGTAAGAGTTGGAGTTGGGGGAAGGGAAAGAATATGACCAAAATATATTTATGAAAAAAAGTTATAAAAGTTTGAATGGCATATATTAAAGTAATCTGTAAGTTTTAAATTTAAGATTCTAATATTTAGCTCACATCCTAATATTTAGCTCACCCACATCTGGTGAAGCATATCTGAAGATGAAGTCAGACATTGGTAATGCTAGCATGACTTCAGCTATTGTGGAAACACTGCATGCTACTATTGTCAATCTATTTGAGAAGTTTTCTTCTAATTGAATTCTTCTGTATGTTTAAAATCCATTAGTAACCTACATGGTATAAGCAAAACAAATTTAAGTATATAATTGTCATTATTCATATAATTTTTATTAAATTATATTCATATATCTTTCATTGTTTATGTTCATATAATTATGAGACACATTTACTTTTTTATGGGGTTAGTAATGTTATCAGGAAAACATTAGATGAATATACTTTAAGAAACAAACAGCAGTATATGTCTTGCAGCGTGGGCATGAGGTTTTGGTATAGCTTACCTCCCTATGGCTTATCTTGACAAACATCTCAAACAGGATCTAAATAATAGATTACAGACACGCAATGTTTTCTTCCATCTATAAAACTTCCCAGTGTGAAGAAATGTCTCGAAACTTCATTAAACATTAATAGCAATGAGCGGCATCCTCCACACAGTCCTTCTGCAGCCCAGCATTACTAGAACTTTCTCGTGAAATGACCAGTCACAAGTCAGCACAACTGACGAGAATGGAGAGTGCTAATCACAAATCTCTAATTGACTTTGCCTTAAAGACTCACTCCTAATAGTTAAGGCAACTAGTTCAAGCAAAATAAGATTCTAAGCAGAGAGACTTTAGATTATGAATAGGAGTTAGTTTTGAGATCAGCTTACTAAAGTCAATCTGAACAAATGTTTAAGTTTATAAACTTTTCCTATATTTAATTTTTCCCATGTTGACTTTGCACTATATTATCATAAAATCATATCCCATAGAAGTAGCAACACAAGGAAAGGTAGGATGGATGATAAATTGTAACTTAATTACAGATTTACAATTTGAAGACATTTGTTCTTGAAGTTTTTATGTTACTCTCACATTCTTAATAGGCCTATCCCTTGCATATACAAGACCTGTACAAGATCATGCCAGCCAAAATCTTAGAATGATGGAGGAGGTTCTGATGAAGTCCTGCCTCTTTCTGAGATGCTATTGACAGTTGATGACTGCTGGAAAAGAGAAAGTCAGCCGGGTTTCCCCCCCCCCCCCCCAGGGATATAGTTCCTAAAAGTCTGTTCGTGCTTTGTTAGATGGTCCCACATCCATGCACAAATAGGCATTACTAAATGGACTCAATTTAAAAGTAGAAAAAAAAAGAGGGCTGCTGTGGGATAATCCTTTTGTACACTGTAAAGATTTGTCACTTCTATTGGTTTAATAAAACACTGATTGACAAGTAGCCAGGCAGGAAGTATAGGTGGGGTAACCAAACTAGGAGAATTCTGGGAAGAGGAAAGGCAGAGACAGTCACATACAAGATACAGAGAAAGCAAGATGAGAATGCCTTATTGAGAAATGGTACCAAGCCATGTGAATAAACATAGACAAGAATTATGGGTGAATTTAAGTCATAAGAGCTTGTTAGTGACAAGCCTGAGCTAATAGGCCAATACTCTATAATTAATATAAGCCTCTGTGTGTTTCTTTGGGGGCATAATGGCTATGGAATGGGGGTGGGATAGGAACTCCTATCTACAGAGGACACATGAAATAGGGAAGAAATCTGTGTGGGGGAAATTTTGAGGAGGAATTGGAGAGGTAAAAATAGGTTATGGATTTAAATAAGTATACAATTTTCATTAAAAATATTCTGTTCCATGTATTAAAGAATATCAATTCATGAACTTTCAGAAATTCTCTTTATGCTTTAAATACCACTACTTTCTCTACAAGAACAAGTTGAATAGAACTACCATGTGATTCAGCTATACCATGCCTAAGCATATACTCTTGAACTTGCCTCAAAGAATCTAAGTCAGAGTATCTCTAGAGATTCTGTTCAGCCATGTTTATTGCAGGGTATCCACAACAGTCATAGTATGGAATCAACCTTTGTTACAGTGAACACACAAATGGACAAAGAAAAAACAGGTATGTATGCACAATGGGACTTTATTCAATAAAAAATAAGGATAGAATCAGACATTTTGCAAAAAATATTATGGGACTGAAAATCATCATGTTAAGTAAAGTGAGGCAAACTCAGAAAAGAAAGAAATTGTATTTTTCTCATATAATCTATATTTTCAGGAGCTATTTGGGGAAAAGAAAGTAAATTTTCTAGGATTGTTGTCATCATTTAAAAAAATGTTGACCTTCCATTCTGAGCTGGAATCAATGATATATCAAATGCATGTGTGTGAGACTTTAATCTATATATTTTATCTAAACATAAGAAAGAATTTATTCATTTAAATAAATATTTTTAAAATTTTAATTTATTACCTAGGGCTAAAACATCCATGTGTAATGTAGATTAAAGCTAAAAAAAAAAATGAAACAGATCACAGTCTGTGAATGGTGATTGAGAAAAAAAGTAAAATTTTGTGAGTCACTCTGGATAATGGATAACTGTTAAGTTTATGTTTAATATATCAAGTCTGTGTTTGATAAAAGATTGTGTCTATTATTTTTCCGATGAAATCCAAGTATATTAGGTAGAAGGCATGTTGTGTTTCTAGCCAATGCTTAATGAGAGAATATTGGGATGACAGAGAATTTCCCCTTTTGCCCTTCTATCCAGATGTACCTACTGTCTACATTGATTGGGCCCTCCATTTCTTCTCTCCAGTATTGCTGCAGAGACTCTATGTAGTCTCCATGATCCCAGCACTACTCTCTAATAGCTGGTTCCTGATGCTATAGCCGAGTGAATTCTGTTGCTTACATCTTGTGTTTTCCTAAAGCCTTTAACAGAAAAAGTCTCTGCTTCTTCCTGTAACCCAGAGCAGTTTGTGTGATCCAAACCATGCTCACCTTCTGCAGCCAAACAGGACTAGCTCTCCAAACACACTAGTCACACGGTTCCATAAGTGCACAGACATGCTTTGTTCAGCCTATCACTTCCCAGTTTATTTTGCTAACTGTTTTGTATTTTCTTCTGTCTCCAAGCTGGGTTTCACAGATTCTCATGAGGTTGAAACCTCTTGTTCTTTCTCATCTGTTTGATGAATATTTGCTTGTCATTGGCCACTTCACAAGCACCACTAGAAAAAAAATCATTCTAGCTTAAACAGGATGAATTATGTCATTTCATCAGTAAACCTTTGAGGTTTGCAGATATCTGTAGAATAGGATTCTATCAGTTTATCCTGAAAGACTTGGCATGACTCTTTAACATTAGACTCTGGTTTTGCAAGGGTGAGCAATTAGTGCTATTGTGCTAGTGTCAGCAGACGTTAGTATAGTGCTGCGCAGAAAGTAGTAGCTTCAGGAAAGCATCCAAATAAATGCACATCGGTGCTTGATTATCCTGCGATGGATGGAGCGGAGGGGCACTGTGGTTTTCAAATGCAGTGTCATACTTTCTCCACAGAACTTAGATACATTGGCAATGATTAATTTCATTTTTAGTCAGTTGTTAGAGGTGTGTGTGTGTGTGTGTGTATGGTGTATCTGCACTCGAACTTGTACTTGTGTGTGTGTATACCATATGAGGCCAAAGGTGTTGGATTCTCTGAATATGGAGTTATAGGCAGTTGAGAGCTGCCTGATGTAGGTGTTTGCAATAAAACTTAGGTCCTCTGGCTGAGAAATAAATGGTCTTAAACCCTGAGCCATCATCTCTCTAGCCCTATTCTTTGGTTATTTTGTGAGTTACTAGACCCCACATTTATGTTGACTACAATATCACAGCATTTGAATTGCATAGAAATATGAAATTTATACCTCTTTCATAACTATCTATTTTTTTTAAAATTCATTACCATAGATTTCCCAAATACAGCTGCCTTTTGTGTATTTTTGGTTAATGTTAGTTAGAAATGAATCTAAATAATGAGTACGATTTGATTAATTTGCTATCTTAGCATGTCTGAAATTCTTTTCTGTAAAACACTAGCAAGGATAGGATTGTTGTTGCTAATAGAGAACGGTTATTAGGTATTCTGTGATCAGATATGTTTTACTAATAAAGTCAATACTAATTTTATAACTATTTTTGTGTTATATATATATATTATATATATATTAGATAATAAGCAATGAGTTCTAACTCTATGTGATTATGTATCTTTTTTTCTTGTTTGGTGGCCACCACAGGAATTTGGTAATGGTAGGTTTATGAATTTTTTAGAATATAGGAGCCTCTTCTCATTCATAGATCAGTGAATATGGGACAAAGTATTCATTTCTTATTAGATCATTGGTGGTTTTGTTTATTCGATGTGGGATGTCCTTTTGTATATGTGTTTCTTTTATTGGTTAATGAATAAAGCTACTTTGACCTATGGCAGGGCAGAATCTAGCCAGTATGGAAGAGATATATAGAGAAAGTAGGCAGAGTTTGTGTAGCTGTCGAAGGAGAACACGGCAGAACCTTACCAGTAGGCCACAGCCTTGTGGCTATACAAAGATTAATAGAAATTGATTAATTTAAAATGTAAAAGCTAGCTAGAAATACACCTAAGCTATTGGCCAAGCAGTGTTGTAATTATTATAGTTGCTGTGTGATTATTTGGGTCTGTGCAGCTGGGAACGAATGGCAATGTCCTTCTACATTATTTCTATGAAGAAAACCTGCTTGAAACTGTAGTTTTTTTTTTTTTTCATTACTGAAATCATCCTCTGTGACTTTTCTGCCTAAGTATGCACATAAACAATTCAGGATAGAAAATAGGGCTGAGGTGATTTTCTGAACTATTTCTACTTCCATGACAGAGGCTCATCTGAACTTTGGGAGGCAGCCTTCCCCAAAGACAATCAAAAATCACATTGATTCTCTTCACAAGCATTGATTTTTTTCACTGTCCTTTTCTTTGCCATATTCTTGAGTGAACACTTTTTGATCCTGAGTGTCTGATACGAAAGAACAACTTTGTCATCCCATATTTTATTGTTTTTTTTCCCTTTTCTAGAGACTTTCCAAACCCAGACGTTTTCACAATAGTAGTGTATACAAATCTACACATAAAGAAATCCCTTGTTATTTAAACGTTCCTGGTCATCATTTTATGAATGGAAGGAAGGCAGACAGTATAGCCCTCGCTTAGATGGCTCAGAAGTGTTTTCTAAACAAAGCAAATGATCTGGGTAAGTGGTCAGGCAGGAGCTGGGCATCCTTTTGAGCACATTTGGATGCTGTGTAAGGTACTTTACATGCAATCCTCCCTTTGGAACTGTGCAACCACAAGTTGCTACAGCTATAACCACTCTATTTACCAATAAGAAAGTTCAATATTTGAGATTCTGAGAGTTCAGATTATTGGCCAATATCACAATGTTACTAAATGACAGAGCTGATATCTAGGAATGAAAAGATCTCATGCAAAATTTACCATCCATCTTATTGTATCAGAATTTAAAACATCTTAAAAAGATAGAATTCTACTTGTGATGATTCTTAACTGCAACTGGTAATTTGTTACCAGCAGTTCCAATTGAAATGTTTCTGGAACAGAAGTGTGCTCAAGATGAAAGACAATGTCAAAAAGAAAAAGGAAAAAAAAGCAATTTAGAAATAGTAGCAAATAAGTATTGAGAGACATAAAAAGATAGATTCTACTGCAGGGAACAAGGTCCTGGAATAGGTGGACTTTAATGGAAGCTTCAAACCTCTTTGCTCTTTAATATTTTGTGTGCCATGCTTGATTCATACTTCATTTAACAGGCCATACTAATTCATATACACTTTCAAATTAATGCAGCTTCTGTGCAGTTAATCACAATTTTAATATGTGGCCTTAATATAATTATTGTAATGAGTATATGAAAATACAAGCTTTTCATACATGATACATCTACAGGCTAGATTATGTCCTAAATTGCATATTGTGACATGTTGAATTTGAAGGATTTTTAGCTTAAACATCATCATTCAACTTTTATGTTTGAACGAATGCACTGATTTTTGAGTCTGGAGATGCTATAGTCTATTGTCTTGAGAAGTCATTGTCTTGAAAGGGTATTTGGTAAAACAGAGTTAGATTGAAGCAGTCTTTTATACAATAAATCACAACAACTGCCCTCTAAAGAAGAACTCATAATATCAACTGTAAGAAGTATAAAATGATGTGAAACCTTTGTGACCTCTACTGATAGAATAGTTTCTAACCTGAATTTCCATGGAAACAAAGAGAAAAAGTAACATCAGTTTGATAGAGTTGGAAACCAGGGTGTTGGGGAAGGAACCTTAAACACATGTGCTGCATTGAGCTGATATTAGCAGCTCCAAGGAGACAAAAACCAAGTCCTGCATCCAATAAAACATCAATCCTTTGTTCTAAGACTATTTCTTTACAACCAGCCAAAAACTGCATTGTCACACCTGGACCTTCCAAACTTACTCTTGGTATTCACTATGGACTTTTCAAATATCACTACTCACTTTCCCTCTGCTAATGAAACTATGTCTTTCTTCCCAAATTCTTCTTCAAATATTTTTGGGATTCTCATTCAATGACCATGATTCCCTTGTTTCTTTATCATTTTTCTTCAAAGTTTCCCTATATCTCCTTTAAGTAACTTAAATCTAGAGTTTTCTTTCTACGTAAAATTAGAGTTTCCACACTTTAAGAATCCCAGGACCTAAAAGAAAAATTCAAATATTTAACAGAGCAACCCACAGCAGGGCAACATGCAGAGAATAAGAGATTTTGAAATGATTATCTCCAAATGAGATGTCTATATCACACCCCTCTCTTCAAGGTTCAGAGACTTAGGCAGAAGAAGGGGTGGAAAGATGCAAGAGCCAGAGTTTTTGGATAACCTTAAGGAAATAGCATGATATAAAAAGAACAGGGCAGATACATACATAAACTCATAGAGATTATAACAGCATGCAAAAAACATACACAATTTCAAGCTAGACAAAATTCTACATGGAGAACGGTAAGTGAGAATGAAGTCCCACCCATAGAAAATGAGCTCTTTGTAAGCTCTTTGTTAGATACTAGGGAAAGGAAGAATCTGTTTTGTTCAAAGGAGTGACATGGGCTACGTCAACCACACTCTAGAGCAGGCCCCATGCTCGTGAGTAGTCACAAACACAAACTGGAATTGGGATATTTGTTCCTTTGGTTTGTTTCAGATTTTTAGAGAGTGAAAGAGTTAGAGAGTGTGACATTTCATGAGTTAGTGAAGTGTGAGAAGATCTGAGATGATTCAGGAGAAGGGAATGGATATGATCAGATCATATTGTATGAAACATTCAAAGAATAAATAAAACAAAAAAAGAGTGTTAACTTATTGGATGGTGTTGCAATCAACAAAAAGTCATCTGCAATTGTTGAAGATATTGTGCCAACCTGATATAAACCAAGTTCGATGCACTTGGGCAGTAGAAATATTACATGAAGATAAGGTTCCATGAATCTATAACTCTAGTGAGTAAAACACAAATTCATTAGAAGGAAGTGTTCCTTAAGAAATAAATCCATTGAGCACACTACTGATAAATGGCAGGCTGTTGTGTTTTCCCAGCTTTAACCATGAAGTCACACAAAGGCCACTGCAGTAGTGGTCCAAGGAGGCCAAATTACATCCCGAGCTTTAAGCAGAACCTGGTATTATTCACACAGTGATTGAGTTTATTTAGGTCTACAAAATTCCATATCTAATTTGCCTGGAGATTTGCCCCAGTTCTTAAGAATGCCTCCATGGATAAGTAGTGTGTAAGGGAGTCTCCTTTCATGCAGCAAGCTCATGAGCAGCTATGTTAGTCAAGCCCCAGTTGGATTGAAGACCTCATGGAATCCTTTCCCACATTGATGGATGATATCCCTGCAACACAAACTCCTCCTTCCAAAACTGAGTCTTGCGTTGCATTTGGACACAGCAATAAAGAAAGTAATAGATCGTCTCCGCCTGCATGAATGAACTTAGACACAGAGGAGGAAAATCACAAGATTCGACAAGTGGTGATACCTCATAAATTAGGATTTTTTTTTCTGTCTCATAGTCTAAAAATCACCAGAAATATTTCAAAACATTATTATAGGTTTGGACTCCTATACTTCATGGCAATTATTTGATCCTCCCATTGTTTTCCTTCTGATTTCACTTTGAAATCAGATGAGAAATGAGAATCCCTTATCTTCCTGTCTTATCTGCTAAGATTTCTTTCAAACCTTTTACCTTTTCTAAATCCTTATTTTTAAAAGGATCATTTTTACAGAATTTCATACAGTTTCACAATGAACTATGACCAAAATGAACCCACATTTCCCCCTTTCCAGCAACACAACTCCTCCCAATCTTTTAAGAAAATAGTCCATTTTTATTAGTTTTTTTCACTTATTTAACATACTGACTCCAGTTTCCCCATCCTCTCTGCTGTTTCCTCTCCCCCACCCCGCATCCCATTTATTCCCCTCCCATTTCATTTCTCCTCCATTGGGCAGTCTTTCCATTTTAAAGAAAACAACCCACTAACTACAGCTAGTGCTGTCTATATATGCATCTTTGTCCCATCTGCCTGAGTCCAGTTATTGTTTATGTACTATTGAGCAAAGAAGGCCTCATTCTTGATCTCAGATGGATGGAACATTGGTAGGCAAAAGCAAAGAGACATATCCAGCCTGATTGGTGAGATTTCTCCATACAATAAAACCAAACTTAAAAACAATGGAATATTTGTTAGGTGGAAGGAAATTTAATGCCCTCAGATGATGCCAAAAAGGTTACTAAGAGCTGAGAGAGACCGAAGTACAGACAGAAACTTAAGGCTCAATTTAAAAAGTGACTGATTCTTTGCATCCATCCTTAAAATTTGTTCAGAATAGCATCATTGATTATGCTTCAGCTATGTTGTTACTTAACTATAATGCATATTTCAATTGTTTTATTAAAACCTTTACAATGCAGAAAAACGAATAATTCAAACTACAGATAATCTGCCTTAAATTCTAATTAATATTAAAATAAAGCAATTTAAGATAACAACCATACTATCATTTTTTGAACAATATTTGACAAGTTAATATTCAAATACACAGAGCTGTGAAGAGCCTGACATAGTTTGAGTTATTATGGCTGTGACGAAACACCATGACCAATATCAACCTTTTGTATAAGAAATAGTTTATTTGGCTTACACTTTCATATCATCGTTAATTATTGAAGGAAATCAGTACATGACCTCAAACAGTACAGGACCCTGAAGGCAGGAGCTGATTCAGAGGCCAGGGAGGAGTGCTGTTTACTGGCTTGCTCCCAGGGCATGCTCAACATGCTTTATTATAGAACCCAGGACCACCAAACCCAGGGTTTTCCCTACCACAGTGAAATGGGCCTTCCCACATATGAGTCATTAGTGAAAAATAATATTCTACTTTCTTTTTTTTTAAAGATTTATTTATTTATTATGTATACAACATTCTGCCTCGATATATGCCCGCACGCCAGAGGAGGGCGCCAGATCTCATTACAGATGGTTGTGAGCCACCATGTGGTTGCTGGGAATTGAACTCAGGACCTCTGGAAGAGCAGCTAGTGCTCTTAACCTCTGAGCCATCTCTCCAGCAAAAAATAATATTCTAAAGGCTTGCTTTTAACCCAATCTTTTGAACACGTTCTTTCAAATGACATTCCCTCCTCTCAGATAATTGTAGTTTGTTTCAAGTTGAGATAAATTTAGGCAGCATGAAGGCCCAAATCAAGAAAACTCTTGAAGAAAATGAAGAGATATAGATTATTAGACCTGACATTTTGAAAAGGCTAAACTGAACTTAAAACTAAAGGGTCAAGTATATAAATAAAGATCTCATCAAGAAAAAAGGAATAGAGCAAATGAGCTTAGCAAAAATCTGTAAAGATAGGAGAATATCTTTACTTGAGCAGTGGAGGCTCATGCCTTTAAATCCAGTACTCAGAAGACAGAGACACGTGGATCCTTGAGTTAGGAGAGCCTTATCTATAGAGTGGGTTCCAGGGCAGTCAGGGCTACATAGAGAAACCTTGTCCTGAAAACACACACACACACACACACACACACACACACACACACACACACAAATAAATGCTTGATAATTGATGAGGTTTGAGGTTTGACAGGTCAAATAAACTCCTTTCAGGAAAGTTTTCCAGTGCCTCATGTGGCTCAGTGATCGAGAACCTGCTTTGTGAACTCGGCTCGTGTTCGGTCTCTACACCCCAACAGAAAAAGACTTCCCAAACAATTTTACTTGAAATAAGTTATTTTTATAGTCCTATAGGTCATACAAAGAGTAGTCAAATATACAGCCAATAATAATTTGTACATTGTGCTGGGCTGTGGTGGTGCATGCCTTTAATCCCAGCAGCCAGGAGGCAGAGGCAGGTGGCTCTCTGTGAGATCGAGGCCAGCCTGATCTACAAGAGCTAGTTCCAGGACAGGCTCCAAAGCTACCAGAGAAACCTGTCTCTAAAAAAACAAAAAAATAATAATTTGTACACTGAATATAAAAATGAAAATAAAAAAGAAAATGGTCATATACCCAGCTAGGTAACTCACCTCGAATGAATGCTGAATTATACACAGAATAAATGAAAAATTACCCAATGCATTACTGAAAGTACAATTTATTATTTTACATTAATTCTATTTAAGTACATATTACCCCATATTATCCAATTACAGTTTTTCAATAGATAGTACTTAGGTAGCAATAGAACTAACAGTGATTTTAGAATTTTTTGTTAGTTGGTTTTTGATAATTTCATACAATGTATTTTTTATCATATTCATCCTTTCTCCCAACTTCTCTCAGAGGCACATGCCCTTCACTAGCCATTCAAATTTGTGTTCTCTTTGTGTAAAAGGCACATTGAGTAGTTTATGCTACTCATATGCTCTAAACTTTATGACTTTCCACCAGATCATGGTTGACCCACCAGAGTCGACATCTTTAAAGAAAACTGACATTTTTTTGTAGAAGATTTTGATTGTCAATAGCTCTTTGGCAAGAGGTGGTATTTTATATCCAATCTCTTCTCCAAGAAAAGATTTCATCTGGCTTGAGTTTATGCATTCTGTCAAAACCACTCTGAATTCACATGTATAACTACACTATTGTGTTCAGAAAACATAATTTGCTTATAGTCACCCACATTTTATGTCTTAAGAGGAGGGAGCAATATAGATGATCCACTTAAGTCTGATCTTTCTGAAATCTTCATTCCTTGACTAGTGGTCATTGTCTCTATCAATCACATTTACTGCAAAAAGAAGCTCCTCTGGTTAGAGATTCACTGATCTATGAGAATAACTTCAAATCATTAGGATTCAGTATAATCCTCTGTCCATTTGTCAGAACAACCGTAGAAAATAATCCCCTAGGGCCTATGACATACCTAGCCATGGGTTCTTTTGCCCTAATAATGGTCAGAGGGATGGGTTTTATCTTGCAGAGCAAGACTTAAATCTAATCAGAAAATAGATGGTTACTCCTATAACATTTGTGTCACAACTGACCCAGGTCAAGAGGAAGAGAGGACGTCTTACCAGGGTGGTCACTGTTGTAACTCACAGGCCTCACAGCTAGCTAAGATTGGTGATTTTCTCCTCTGGTAGTGTACATCTAGCTGATAGGAATGAAGCTACCAACTGAGCACCAGATTGACTTTGCCAGGTTCTATGACTCAAATATGTGTTGTCTTCATCAATGGGATACCAGTTCTGGGAGGTAATTCAGAACATTGGTCATACCTGTAACGTTTGGTGGTCCATGGAACTTACCGATCAACAACTTTAAAAGAAGTAAACTATTCCTGAAAATGAATTTTTTTTTCTTTTTTAACCTCTGGCGTCTAGTAGGGAATTGTCACCCAATTATAGAGCAAATCCATTTAAACATTTTATTTTGAGAATATACATATTTTAGGACTGTTCTAGAGCAGTAGATTTCTAAATGACTTTTTTCAAGCTCTTTGGTGTTAATTATCCCTTGCTTTACACTGCCCTCCCATCTTTAGTCTATTTAACCATCACTGTCCAATTATTTTTTATGCCTTTATACCACTAGTTTGTCTCCCCTCCCTTGATTCTCCTCTTCCCCTCTTGGTACCTAACTAATTTCCTAACCTTTATAAGTATGAAGATAAAATACAAATATTTTAAGATATATATATCAAACAGCTAAAAATGACATAACATTGAACATTTGTATTTCTGGGCCCAAGTAAAAATGATTGTCTTATTATAACTTGATATGCCATGTTTGGTTGATATCCCTTGACAGTCTGCCCTTTTCTGAAGGGAAAAAAGGAGGGATGGATCTGGGTGAGAGAGAAAGTATGAGTGGACTTGGAGGAGAGGAGGGAGGGGAAACTGAAGTCAGGATGTAATATTTGAGACAATAATAAATGAAGAAAATGTTTCTATTCATATTCATTAACCTGTTAATTTCACTTAACTGTTGAATAATATCCAATTTTGCAAATCAACCATGTATTTATCAACCACTCATCAGTTGATAGGTAGTTAGGCTATTTCCACTTCTTGGCTATTGTAAGTAGAACAGCCACCAATATGGATGAACAGGTATCTCACTCAGTATTAGGACATAGAGTCCTAATTTTGAGTATATTACCAAAGGTGGTACAGTTAGATCATGCAATATATCTATATTTAGCTTTTTGAGGAGCCTCCACAATGGTTTCCAGAGTGATTGTGCAAGTTTTCACTCCCATGACCAGTGAATACCCTACATATCTACTAGCACATATATATAATATATATTTCACCATTGTGACTGGGTTAAAATGAAATATAATATTAGCTTTAATTTGCACTTCCCTGATGGCTAAACGTATTCAATATCTAACCCATTTCTTAATCATAAAGGTAAAAACTAGAATAAATGCTACCCATGTGTTCATGAACTTGTGAGCAATTAATCTATCTGATAACAAGTGTTAGCACTGAAAAAATGAAAATTGGAATTATAATACTTTGCTGTTGGGACTACAATTTGCTATGAGCACTTTGAATAATAATTGAGCAATCTCTAAGAAAGAAAGAATACATATCTATGATTGAGAATTCTCTATAAAGGAATACATGCCTGTTTGTGATCAAGGAAGTCTATTTCTTTTTACTTTCCTTGGAGACATTTCTGAACATATGTCCAAAGATATTTATTGGAGAGCTATTTAAAGCCAAGATGATGTTGATGCTATAACTCTTTCAGCAAGGGAATGGATAAGTACATTATGATTATTTATAGTAGAACATTCCAAGAATTAAAGACTGTTAAATCTATGTAAAAATGAGGAATATTTTTGAACTATAATTTCAGTGGAAAAGAAAATGCAAACTGATAAAATGATACATCAATTACATAAACTTAAAAAAGCAGAAGAGCTACACATAATTATAAGAAATAAAAACATAAGGAAATATGCAGACAAATATACCAGCACAAGTATGTAAGTTGTATCTAAGGAGAAAAGACTCTTAAATGAATTATAAGGGCAGGACCTCAACTGTATCTAAAAGCCAACCTTTGATGAAAAGAAAAATTATAAATTTATTGTACTACATGTTAGCTATTGCGAATAGTGGGAAAAATGTGTTTGTTATATCATCTTATGTCAGTCTAACTACTGGAAAATTTATGGAGGAAAGAAAATCCAAACTGGATCAAATGAAATCCCTAACAATGCAGACTTAATATATTTAAAGAAAAAGAAGAGATGGCAGCACCTCAGTGTGTCACCACAATGTCATCAGCCCTCTAATGCTACCTGTATGAGTGGAAGACATTTTAGAAGAGAGCTACATTAGGATTCAAGGTACAACAAGCCTGCAAAAGAAATTCACTCACACTAAGTTTTAGTGCAGCTTTGATGAATCAATAAAGTTACACATGCAGAGAAGTTAAAACAATATCTGGCACAGTATATGATCAATAATTATGTGTTATTTTTGTTGTGAAACTAGAGATTGTATAAAGAATTTGCTCTCTGAATGATAAGAACAACTTAACAATACCTACACGTCGGTAAGGACTGAAGTTGAGTGTGCCACACCTGTGTAAATCATCTTTACTTTTGCACCTTTTGGTCTACTTATATCAAACAAAGAATTTTAATGCAAGCACTTATGCATTTATTATCTTGTAAAAACTAAAAAGGCACAGGATTGGGAGCATTGACAATGACAGTGATTGATAGGCACCAAAGGGAGGAGTTTTCAATTATGTGTACGTTGTACAAAAACAATTCTCTCCCAGCCCAGATTTGAGAAATGGCAAAAATGTAACAATGGAGCCAATTATTTCAAGGTTCAATCTAGACCCCAGTTTTCTTTACTATGAAAGCCATATGTGAAACCTTTAGGTACTTTTGTCTTCAAGTGCTTTCTCCTTATAAAGAATAATGTCATTACCAACTTCTCAAAGTTGTGCGATGTTTATAGTAGAGAGCATAAATATAAACCCACAAACTCAGAGGCTGGCACCGATGGGCGTCATTTTAGTTCTCTATCTTAAAATATGATCTCTCTTCACAATATTAGTGTTCCGTTGCTTATATTTCCCATTATTACAACTCAGCCATTTCTGTAGCAATCACTTATCAATCATAGTCAATTTAAGAAAATATCCTTGTAAATCACTACAGCTACACTTTCATAATACTGTCGAGCAACTCTGCATAGATTACTAGACATTTGTTATTATTTTGGCAACCCATTCTAATTCATTCAAAACACACACACAGCCATTACATTAACCGAAAACTCTAGGAAAACATAAAGTTTCTGATTCTTCCATGCAGATTTCTTGAGGCTTGGAGGATGTAGTCCACCGTCTATGTAGGACTGCTTCCATGATTAAACTGCTGACCTGGCTGCCACTGTCAATCCATCCCACATTCCCACTGTGTTCTTTGCCAGAGGTGGGTAACTGGGAGAGGAGAGGATGTGTCCATTGATTGACAGCAGTTCAGATCTGAAGTTTCATTACTTATCCATTATAGTAAGCAGACCATTACTTAAGAATATGAATATCTCACCTTCTAATATATTAATAACTTACAAAAAATAGTATGGGTGACTATCCCTTTCACCTCCTCTCTGGCCTCTGTGTCACTGTGTGAATGTCAATTAAAGGCCAGTAACTTGATTAATGTGACCTTGAATGGGGCTATCAAATATCCAGGGACAGGTTTCAAAGTCTTAAAGTATGGAAATTTTCACGTGAATGTTTTTTTTTTTTAAATAGAAAAGAATCATGAGAAATCAGTGGGGACTCAATATAGAAGCCTGGGGACACACTTGTTTTCCCTTAACTGGAAGTGTTGAAATAGTACTAAAACCTTCTCTTGATGTGAAAAGGCATATACTCTGGGTAAATCTGTAGGCGGCACATGTTTTAAGGTGAACCTGTGTTCTGGCAATATGTTTAATTACATAATGACTATAACTAATTTCACTTAAGAGCAGCGCTAAGACAATTTTGTGAAGAATATAACACTTTCTTAAACCTTAAATTCTTCAATACAGGAGAAAATCCAGAGGACAAAACCTTGCAGTCCTAATCTCTTAACCAGCTATCTGATACAAAGGCCAGATGATACCTCAGGAGGAAAACAGCTACTAGCAAGGACCCAGAACTCAGCCTGGGTTCAGTGTTTTCTTCTTAATAATCCTGCTCTTATTCTGGTGACTTTGAAGTACTTCAATATAGATTAGGCAGGCATTTGAAAAAGAAAACAGGGGATTTGCCTTAGTTCTCTGTTGTTAAGTGAAATACTCTGACCAAAGTAACTTAAAAGAAAAGGTTCTAATTTGACTCACAGTGCCTCATTGCAGTCTCTCATGGTAGGAAATTCACATTAGAAGGAGCTCAAGAGAGCTGATAACATTGCATCAGGATTGAAGAAGCAGAGAGAGACAAATGTTAGAGCTCGGTCACACCTTCTCCAGTTTATATGATTAGGGACCCATACAAGGTACCTTGCCACCTCAAGTCCAAAAGGAAACAGAGGGGGAGTTGATTTGGGGGATGGGGAGAGGGGAGAGGAGCTAGGAGGAATGCAGGGAGGGAAAAACTGTGGTTGGGATGTAAAAGTAAAAGGAAGAAATGATTCTTCAGGGTTGGGGTGACAGTCAATTAACTGCCATTCTCTTACTCTAAGAAAAGGGAGAATTTATAATAATAAAGATCATAATATATAATATGTATTGCTCATATATATTGAATATAATCACCTACAGGCACACCCCATAACCAGGGTTCATCTCCCAGATCATTCTGTCGAATTGATAATTAGCACTAATCTTCATGAGTTTGCCGTGTTTGCAGAGGAATTTATTCCAGTTTGTAGAAATGACCCATTTCCTTTGCGAAGTATTTCTAATTTATCTGTCTCTTGTCATTAAGTCAGATTAAGAATTATATAGTTTTCAGATAATTTATTGTCTTTGTTAAAGAAACTATTTTTTTAATCTTACAGGTCCTTTTCATATATATTACAGTTTCCAGTTTTCTGTTTATAAGGTATTTCTCTGTGTCTGAATGTGTGTATCACTGTATCTATAGATGTTTCTTGAAATTTTCTTTGACTATTCTTCTGTTTGTTATGCCCTATTCTGCTTTGTTTTTAAAATCTTGTTTTATTATTATTGTTTATTTATTATTATGTCCAGTTGTATTATAATGGGGGAGAGAGAGAGAAAGAAGGAGAGACAGACAGACAGTAGAAAGAAAGTGTGGATTTGGCCAGGTAATAGTGGCACACATCTTTAATCCCAGCACTTGGGAGGCAGACACAGGTGGACCTCTGTGAGTTCAAGGTCAGTCTGGTCTATAGAACGAATTTCAGGACAGCCACAGCTGTAATACAAATAAACCCTGTTTCAAAAAACAAAACAAACAAAGACAAAAAAAAAAGAAAAAAAGAAAGAAAGAATGTGAATTTGTTGAATGGGGAAGAGGAAAGGATCTGAGAGGAGTTAAGGGAGGGGAAACCATAATTAGAACATATTATATACAAAAACTATTTTCAATAAAAATAAAAGACAAAGGAGCAAATGTTGGAGAGGATAAAGTAGAACATGGAAGCACTGTATGAGAAAACAAATTTGTTCAATCACTACAGAAATAGTGAGAGAAATCCTCCAATAAAAACCCTAAACAATAGAACTATAAAATATGGTCAAGCTGTGAACTCCCAGAGTTGTGCTCTAAATAACCAAATTCAATATATAATAAAGGAAAGGGGAGTTTGTCTGGTATATTTTTAAATTAAGGAAAATTTAAGACTCTCCCATGATTTTTCCAGGTATACTCCCAGCTCTTCTCCGTACACATGGGAGATTCTTGGTTAAGCCTGCATTCAGTTGATAGTTTTTCGTGACTTCATGCCACATGACCACACATAACACCCTCAGCCCAATTGGTCTAGGTGGTGTTCCCTTGTGCGTTATTGACTTTTCATGTGAAGAATCACCAACTACTTAGCAAGAGAGATATATCTTTTGGTGCCAGAAAAATTTTAGGTACCTGATGACCATGCCCATATTGTAACCTTTAAGAAGGCCATGGTCATATTCTTCATCACATTTCTGTGGTTTAAAGCCTCCTTAAATTATTTACATGAGCAACAGAGCAGAATCGTGATTTAAAATAAAATGAAAATTTAACATTTCACAGAATTCCTTCCTAATTGTGACAGTTCACTATTAGTGCACACAGATTTGCTAATTATATGGTCAAATGTATCCATCATCTTTCTGTTGTCCCAACTGCTAAATGCACTTCTGGAATTCTGAGTTGGCGAAAGTATTTGTTTCACCACCTCTGCTTTATGTCAACTACATAACAAATTCTCTATACCCGCACACCCCTCAGCATCTGCTCTCCAAATGTCAAGCAAAACACAACAACTGCACAGCAACAGAACAGAAAAAAAGGATATAAAACATCATCCGTGAAAGAAGTAATGTGTTAAACCTCGAGGTGAAATCAATACACAGTCATCCAGTTGAGTCTATCAAGTGTAAGCAGGCTATCTTCTCTATGTGTGCACTTGGATCCTTCTAAGCATCCTTAGGCATTTTATGTTACTGTCTTCAGTTAGTTTCTGAGGTAGTTAGCTCTGCTTATAATTTACATTAAAGTCAAAAGTGGAGGGAAAAGAAGGTAGATTCTGAAATGAGGAGACTCATGCAACCATTTTCCCTATGTATACTATGGTTGGAAATACCTTCATTCTGTCTCTTGCTACCTTTGATTATTCTAAGTATTTTGTGATGAATATTACATTATTTCTCATAATCTCTTCATTAACCCAACATGTTCAAACTGCTCAGTTGAAGTATTTGGTCTTATTTTCATCTAATTTTCAAGAAATTCTTATTGTATACCATTGGTTGATTGGTCCCATTCTGATTTTGCAGTACAGTTATAAATTTATTTGTATATTTCTTCATCAGATTTAATACCATATTTCTAAAAAAGGTACACAATTATATTGCTTAATTTCTAACCTTATTAATTGTACATTAATATGATCTGTTTAAGTTCAGTCCAGTTGTTAAGAATTAAAACAAATGTCTTAAATATGACCCATGGTTTATCTTTTTTTTGCTCTGTAGATATCAAAAATAAGAAAAATAATCACCAATACCTCTCACCTAGGCAACAAGATTTTTTAAATGTCTGAAAAGGTTTTAATTTTGGAAATATGGCTATATTAGGAATAGCTACAAAGGAAATCTCATCATAACTGAAACTGTATACCCCAATCAACTTTTTTTAAATAAAAATAAATCAACTTTTTTTTATAAACTGCCTTGGTCAAGGTGTCTTGTCATAGAAAGAGAAAAAAATTAAGACAGTCATGTATCAAATAGCTACAGATTCTCTTCTTGTTAACATACTGCCTTGTGAAGCAGCATAAAGTTTTGTATTCTTACGTACGACCTCTTATGATGGGTGTATCCTCAAAAGTGAAAAAAAAAGCCAATGTATTTTTAGTTGGTTAGGTGTGTCCTCTAAAGTGAAAAAAATTTCCTATGAGGGGAATATTACATGGTATTTTCCATTTGCCATTGAGACTTTAATGAAGAGTGGTCGCTATACCTGTGGGTATAAGGATACAATTTAAATTGCAATAAGGAGTTAATTGTGCTGGCACAGGAGAGTGGGAGTAGCAGATTCCTTTTAAATGTCCATGACTTCAATAAACTTATGAAGTTGGCTAGGTTTTCATGAGTCAGAAATCGATGCATTGAGTGGAGCCCATGTCCAGTGGAATCAGGCTATCTCACAGCCTCTGCATCATAGCTCAGATAATATTGTGGATGAGGGGCAGAAAGATTGTTAAGAGCAAAAATACCAGGAAGTCTATGATAAAATAATCTCTTCTAGAAATGGCTACGCAAAAAAAAAAAATTAGACATTGACAATAACAATGGTCGTATTAACACAAAAGGGTGAAATTTTCTTAGGGCCACACCCTTAGACAAAGATTTATAGACAACTAATTGTATGGTATATTTGTATACTATGTTAATGTGTGTTTGCTGTGATTGGTATAATGAAAAGCTGAAAGGCAATACCTGGGCGTTATTCTCTTCCAGGGTAGAGTGAGAAAAAGGAGGAAAAATTTAGGTGTGCAGATTTTGCCAGTAGATTCAGAGCAAGTCAGACATGCTGTACTGAGGAGAAGTACCTGAGTAATGTGGCAGAGTGTAAATTAAAAATCTGGATTAATTAAGTTATATAATCTAGTTAAGAAAACGTCTAAGCTAAAGATAATAAAAAAGAAAGCTTACTACAACTAATGAGAGGGGGAGAATGTACTTAACTCAAGGATAAACACCTTTATTGGTTGTCTAATGCAAAGTGGTAAGTCCTGAAACCATACACATGCAAACAACAAAATCAGACTCAGAAGACTGTATTTATATGTTTGTGTACAAACATACATGTATATACATGTGTGTGTGTGTAAAACAATAACATCAAAGAAGAAACTATTCACTTAAAGTTTTAGTGAGACAAGTTGGAGTGTGGTATTAGGCAGGAGCTGGAGGGAGGAAAGGGAGAGAGAAAATGGTGTAATTCTATTTCAATTAAAAACATAGTTTTTTGAAAAAATAATGATAATAATGAGGTGAGATTTAGGACCATAGAAAAAGGGATAGCTTGTGATACTATACCTTGCATCCTTACATTTGATGAGTAGAAAGTACAGTGTCTAAAAAATGTTTTTGAATTTTTGAAGTGTTATTGAGCTTCTTGTTTCCTTACCTCTCTTCCCTCCCCTTTCTGTCTGGCTTACTCCATTGTAAACATACACACATACACACACACTACATTTTATCTTCCTTGTCTCCATTGACAAATTTGAATATTTTATCATAAGCAAAAAAGCCAAAGGTTACAATTTCTAGTGGTTGCAAATATTGACATTTTGAAAATAAAGCTGTTAAAATTGTTTTTCAGTGTAGCCCACAGAATCTAAATACCATAGTGACTAAAAACCAACCATCAGTCATTTATAAAAATATATGAAAACTTTTCTCTTTTGCAGTCAGCAGTTTCACATATTTCCTTATTCTTGAACTTGAGTTTGCAGTCTACCTCAATAGAGTTGATTTTTAACACGGCATCTTAGGACTCGATTGATTTCTATATTCAACTCTATATACTTCTATATTCAAATCGTATTTTAGTTTTTCAAAAATTCTGTGACCACAAAAAATCTATTCATTAGTAGATTCCTTCTAGATTGAGGTATCTTAACAATTATACCCAATACATAATGGATAAGTCATACAATAATTTGCATACTTTGGAACACTACTAAACATTAATTTTATTTGAAATGCTTTTTAAATAAAGAATAATCCTTTTATTTCAGTGAATTTAGGTATTTGTGAAAGAATAGGATTTACTACGACTGGGATAGGATTCAATATTAATTTTATGTTATATTTATTTTTTAATTTATCAGAGAAAATATATAACCACATATATGTAAAAATAAAGAATTCCTATATTTTGTATCTAAGCATTATTTAAAACACTTATACAAAATATAGTTATGCAAATTAAGATACCAGAGTTATATTATTAAAATTAATCTTAACTCTCTGTCAGCAAGTGACCAAATAAAGTTGTCTTCCAATTTTCATAATAGCAAAAAATTAGAAACAATGTTTTCAAAAGTATTTTTAAATTTTGTTGTGCAACAACTCATTTTTTATATTGTTAGAGGAATACAAAGAAGATTTTAAATGATAAATTTAAAATTGACTATCAGTTACCTTAGCTTCCTCTAACTGTGAACACCCTGTTCAGAGCTGCCAGAAAAAAAAAAACTACTGAAAAAATTGCAGTTATTAATGTCCAAGTTTTTCAATAATGTATTTTATTAAACTATCATCATTAATATTAAAACATTGCAAATATCTTTATGAACACGTTGGAACTTCGTATTTCCTTTGCATTTTTGAGAATAAATGTTATCACAGGCTCTACTCATTGGCTGACCTTGCTCAGATGAGTTCAGCTATCCTTGGTGCCAATGCGGTGCTGAACACCAACCCACACAGCTTTCAGTATCCAAAGCCAGTGCAGGCTGGGAGAGCCTCCCACAGTAATCTGTTATTAGACAACATGCCCTTGAAGAATTGTAAATATGAGAGAGGAGGCGTGGGACTGGGAAGGAGATAGAGAAAAGGGGGAGAGAGAAACTAAGTGCTAGAGAGAAACAGAGACGATAGGTGGAAGAGACAAAGAGGACAAAGTGGAGAAAAAGACCAGGCACAAGAAGAAAAAAACAGTTGTTCGGGGGTAGAGCTTATTGACAATTTTCCTCCTTGAGAAGAACTCATATTTTTACTTTTATTAAAAAGAGACATGAAATTGTGAAATAAAAATAGTGATTTCTCTACCACTCTGTACACAAGAATTCAAACAATAGCAAATGATGGGAGAATGTCTTCTTAGGATTCTGTACTGAATTTCAGCAGATGTTAACAGAAAAGTTTTGAGAGCTTGGTTAGAATAATGTCTTTGAATTTAAAATTAAAAATTATGTGAGCTTTAGTTCATTTTTAAAGATGAATGAGGACAATTAATGCTTTTTAGCTATAATATGGATTCATGAAGGGCTATGGTGAAGGGGATGCAGGAAAGGTGTATCTCCAGGCAGACCTTCTCCTAATAGAATCAAATAAACACTGTATTCTTTATCTATGCTCATATACCTCTGGTAAGACTGTGTACTTCAGTCTAGGCTTGGGAACATATATGCTACATTTCAACCCTCGCCACTTTAGGGCTCAGAACATGAGACATTTCTCATTCCTCCTTCTGTGTGTGGTTATAATACAAGTGACTTCCCATATCTGCAGATAAATCCACTTGGGTTCAACAACTTCAAATCTCTCACATCTGCATGTCTGCTGTTTCTCTATAATTATTTCACTAAATGTACAAAGAGTGTTTTCATTCAAAAGTACTTTATGCATACAGCTTTTTACCTAGAAAAAACCTAAAGAGGAAAATCCAAACTAGCATAAATTTTTTAAAAAAATTTTAATGCTAAGTAGTCTGCTGAATGTATTTAATTTATATTGCCCACAGTTTTTATTAATTAAAGCATTTGAAATAGCATAGACTTCACATATAATCTTAATAACAATTATGTATAAAAGGCAAATGTCATGTTGCTTTCATGCTTAACATTTCCAGTTCAATGTTAAGTATTCTCCGTTTTGAAGGTATAATCTGTTGAAAGTATATAGACACAATTATATAAAGATAGGATTGGAAATATAAATATACATTTGTCAAAAATATTTAAGAATTATCAAGGTGTCTCTTTGGAACAATAGTGTTACTTAGACAAACTGAGGCATGGAAATAGAAAACTGTATTTTAAGCATTTTAAGTAAGTCAGGTTGACTGGAGTATGTTAGAGAGGCAGAGCATCACCGATGTTGGAGAGTTACCAAGGGCCAGTCAAATAAGAACACTTTATGCCAAGGTTATCCATCTCAGCTTTATCCTGCTGATGAATTGAAGTTCAAAACCATCCAGGTTCTATGATGATATGCAAGATATTCGTCAGTGTTGCTATAGGGTAGGGTCATTTCAGGTTCTTTATCCTCAGCTGTCCAGGGAACTAACTGG
>NC_022014.1:68571181-68590493 GCF_000317375.1 Microtus ochrogaster
AGGAGGTGGAAACTTGTTTTTTTTCCTTTTCTCAATAAAAAAAAAATAAAAAATAAAATAAAAAATAAAAAAATAAAACAAAACCATCCAGGCATGGAGATAGCTGAAAATCTGGGTTTTAGGGAAATCATAATGCTTAAAGATAGAATATATCGGAAAGGTGGACATACTAGTAGTCAGAATACCTATGAGGGGGCCATTAAGTAAAGGAAATGCACTTAGCCGATGCGATTCTCAAAGACTGAAGAGTGTTGAATTTACGTTGTAGGTAGTTCATTTATTTGTCATTTTTGTAAGGAGTGCAGGTCACTATTCTTTCAAAATTATATTTCTCTATTAAGGAGACTTATATTCATCTCCACAGCTGGAAACTTGACATCTCTATGGGCCGTGGCAAACACATTTCCTCTAAGTTATACTTATATTACTGCATCATTTAAAGATTTATTTGGTTTCTGTGCTTGATTGCCCTTGCCCTCTTCCTCTCATAAAGACATGGTACTGTTCATTTTTTTTAATTCTCCATCCACATCATTCACTTTTCGCTCAACTTTCCTTTCTATCACATATCAAAAATAAAACCAAGTGTCAAAACAAAAGAAAATATATTTCACCCAGAAGTTAATGATAATATATCTTACCTCCTCTCATTTTGAGATGCCTCAAACTTGTTTCAAGCTATTTGTGAAGAAAAGTATTTATAATGTGTTGGATGGAGGGTTCTCTTGTTCATCCTGGCCACCAGCTAGCTTAGCCCCGAAAGAACCACACAGAAATTGTATTAATTAAAACACTCTTGCCCCATTTGCTCTAGCTTCTTTTTGACTAACTCTCACATTTTAATTTAACCCATTTCTATTAATCCGTATATCACCACGTGGCAGTAGCCTACCGGGAAAGATTCAGCATGTGTGACTCTGGCGGATCCATGGTGGCTATCTCTCTCTCTCTCTCTGCTTTCTTCCTCCCAGCATTCAGTTCTGTTTTTTTTTTCCTGCCGACCTAAGTTCTGCCCTATCAAAAGGCCAAGGCAATTTCTTTACTCATTAACCAATGAAAATAACACATAAACAGAAGGACCTCCCATGCCAATAATCCTTTAAGAGAATTTTTAGATAGGCAAATAATGAATAGTACTTTCTAGACAATGACAGGCTGTTTTCAAATTTCAGAGGGACATGGAGGCAGAACTTACTTGATCATCTTCAGCAAATTATGAGAATTCTTTTTGATTATGGTATGAATTCAACAACCGGATTAAAATTCAGAGCAATTATGACTAGGTCTCCATTAAAATACTTAACTCTCTATGGACTGCAATAATCAATTGCATATCGCTCTTACCCATTTTTTTTAATTTGATGTCTATCACATAGGTCTTTAGACAGCTGCCTCTTATGACTGCAGCTTTAATTACAATCCCTTGCAAACAAGAAATTCAATTTATTTATAATCAGATCACACGCTAATCTAATATTTCAGCATCCAAACTATTATCAGAGTCTAAACCCTATAATAGCCCAGTGTAAAATACTTTAATTGAATCACAAAGGGAGAAAACCATAATCCTATAAATCAGCCTCAGGAACTTGACATGCTGAGAGTGCTTTTCTGGAACTTTTTAATTGCATGACACAGCAGGCATCATAAGTCTATAAAAAAAGGCTGTATTTCCTATAAGCCATCATGTTATATAATTTAAAATGCCATGCCAGTAATTCTAGATTTTAAGCCCAGTGTCTCATCCTCATTAGTCAATACAAATCCTTCAGGCTTATAAAAATGTCTGGTTGAGCAAAAGGATGAATGGTCACACTCTGGTAAGTGCATCAGTGAGAAGGTACAGGTCCTGAATTTAATAGAAACAGATCATGTGTGGAGCAAAACCTGAGCCCCTATCTCTGCCCCTCTGCTTTTGATCATCAACTGGGGTTATTATCTCTCTTGGTGCAGCAGGACTAACTCCAGAACTCCTACATAAGCAGTGCTTAAAGGTGACAACTTGATAGAAAGCAGAAACGAGGAGAATTGTCTTAAACCTGTCTTTGCATGACAAATTTACTGTTTTTATTTCTAATATAGGTTTAGTCTGGATGCCTGTGTGGAAAATATGATATGTCATAAACTCAAGCCATTCAGCCATTCCGTGGTCATAAGCCTTAGCTATGGAATTTACCATTTAAAGGTGAGTGGTTGTCAGAGCTGTCAAATATGTTCTGTGCTTAGCCCAGAACCAAAAATTCTCAGGCTCCTCTTCACTTTCCTTCCCCTCACTTCTGGTCCTCAGTGCTGATGCCAGCTGACTTGATCATATTAGCTCTGTGTCCCACTCAAAGACAAACCCATATGTTAACTGCCCACGGTGGATCTTGGGGTAGGAGTCACCAAGGCAACAATGCAATGGATCATTTTTTTTTCAAAATTAGTCAAGACTGAAAGTCCTAAACATTGTGCCTCATAAATAATGTATAACACATTTAAATGGGCATACAAAGTTTGTTCTTACTTCTTTAGTCTTAGTTCATTGGTGTTTGGTTACTACTACAAAATATTGTAAGTAAGGTAAATTGTAAGCAACAGTAAGTAAAAGAGCATGATGAAAAAAAAATGTATGTGCTGAAATCGCATTCCTTGGACATAGATATTATACCTTACTGATTCACAAGGTAGAAAGACTCAGGAAGTTACTTTTGTTATTCCACATTCTAATAATATCAATCCCATTCACAAATATTCATTCCAATGTCTTACTCACAAAAATCATCAAACTAGAGGGTCAGCATTTCAACACAGGAATTCTTATGAACAAAAGCATTCTTACCAAATAACTTAGAAGACTAACCAGGAAAGAAATCCAAAATTGATGTTCAGATTTATTTATTTTATTTTGTTAGTGCCAGGCAAGCTAATAGTATTATTCAATGGGTAACTTATATTGGAATTATTTTAAAGATGCTAAATAGCTATAGGCAAGAACACATCATAGGTGTGTGTGCCAGCTAGCTTCATGTTGGCTTGGCACAAGCTATAGTCGTCTGAGTGCAAAGAATCTCAAATGAGAAAAAGCCTCCATGAGACCAGTTGCAATCAAGCTGACAGGACATTTTCATAATTAGCGATTGATGGGAAAGGGTTGAGCCTATTGTGGGCAGTGCCATCACTGGGCTGATGGTCCTGAGTTCTATAAGAAAGCAGACCTTGTAAGCCATAGGGAGCATGACAGTAAGCAGCACTCCTTCATGGTCTCTGTATCAACTCAAACCTCCAGGTAAATGCCTCATATTGATCCTACCCTAACTTCATTTGGTGATGAACACTGATGTAGAATTACAAACAAAATAAATCCTTTCCTCCCCAACTTTCTTTTGATGATGATGTTTTATCACAGTAATAATAACAGTAAATGAATGTTGGGAGCAGTGAGACCCCAGATCCTGAATTTCTTGTAATTTCCTGATCTGAGTGTCTACAGCTGCTCCGAGCACGAGACCTTCAGAGTTCCTGATGGCAGGAGAGTGGTTTCTGGTGGGTTTGGCTGGGCGTGGCTATCTCTATATAATCTGCCCCTGAACACATTAAAGGGGGCATTCTTGGGGAATTCAAGGATGACCCATGTCGCTGTTTCTCTGTCTGTGTGTGTCTGTGTTCTCAACCAGCAGGCCCTTGCCCGAAGCTCGGTGACCGGGTAATAGCGCACAGAGCACAGACACGGGGGCACGGTGCACAGCAATTGGAGGTCTCCACCGAGATACAAGCAAATGAAATAATAGACAGACTCCTTTCTCACAATGTAATAATAATTTTTATGCATTGTTCATTTATAATGCAATCGGAACAGACTTTAATTTAGTAAAATTGGTCTTCAAGTGAATATGTGATGGGTTTTGTTTGCTTGTTTTTAAAGTTATATTTATTTTATTTATTTTTCATTTTGTTTTGTGTAGGAGGCTAGAAGGGTGGAGAACAGATATGGAAGGACTAGAAAATGAGTAAGATTGGTTTGTGTGATGTGAAATTCTCAAAGAATCAATAAAAGAATTATGTCAAAAACAAAATGAAACTGATCTTTATTGGCAGTGAATGACACATAGCATCTCAAGGAATGCTTAGCACAACTCTGATGTCACTTAAAATGTTATGTTAAACTAGATTTTTTTTTACTCATAGACACGTATATCATTCTCAAATGTGGCCACAGATAAACATATACCAATTTATATGTAAAATATATAGTATGTTGCATGAAACTCCTTTGGTCACTCCTACTAGAGTATATGCATTCCTCATTTTCTGCCACATGTTTTTCTATTCTTCCTAGAGACCTTTTTTTACATCATGCCCAATTCTTAAGTCACAGTTATCCTCCTGCCCCACTAGTGACTACCTTTGTTCTTTCCTCTATAATTCATACTGACCGTACTTTGCTTATCACATCATTTGTTCTTTCTCAGAAATATCTTCCCTTTGGTTATGTTGATCCCCCATACAAGCATTTAGTATATTTTCTGATTAAAATCCTTTATAGCTAGGCACTGACTGATTTCAAGAGCCTCAGAAACTCAAAGAAGACAGAAACTATAATCAATTTATCACACATCTCATAAAAGTACAACTCTAATTGGCACCAGTTAAGAAAAACAGATTTTCTCTTTAAAAAAAAAAAGTTTTGCCGGGCGGTGGTGGCGCACGCCTTTAATCCCAGCACTCGGGAGGCAGAGGCAGGCGGATCTCTGTGAGTTCGAGACCAGCCTGGTCTACAGAGCTAGTTCCAGGACAGGCTCCAAAACCACAGAGAAACCCTGTCTCGAAAAAACAAAAAAAAAAGTTTTCTTTTTCTGTAAGATGAAGAAAGTTTCCCTTCAATAGGAAACGATGAGCAGACACATGAGCAGCTAGTGGGCATTAGTACGCTACGAGGGAGGGGAAAGATAGTTTGTGATTTGACTTTTTAAGTGATAAATATGCTTGCATATGTGTAAATATCTGTATACATGTTACCCTAAGTTTGTGCGTGATCAGATGACTTTGATTGTTTCCACACAGAGTGAGCAGCAGACACATTTTCTCCCGGCCTTCTGCGTTTGCCTTCATGTAGTGAACACTCCCCATGCACTCTGGCTGCTTCCACCTCAAGGGTACTTCTCTCTTTACCTCTTCTCCCAAAGGTTTTCTTCAGTTCCCTGGGCAGCTGAGTTACCAAGTCAGAGCATCCTAGAAACTACTGGTGGAATGCTTGTCCCAGAGGCAGTCAGCATCAAAGGGGCAACAGAGGTTGGCAGAGAGATGGCAATGCTCCGCTTCCTCAGTCCTTGGTGACACAATTTGGGAGATGTGTTCTGCATAGTCCTTATAGGATGTCTCAAGGGATGCTGCCTATGAATTGTGGATCTGCTCACTGCGGCTCTTCTCTCCCTTACAGCCCTGCTGACCTCACTTCCTGACTTGTGCCTCTTGGAGCGTCTTCCAGATGAATGCCCTTTGCACAAGTCTTTGTAAGTGTGTGATGCTGAGGACAGAAAAGGGACTTTGGTGAACAATGAGAAATGACTGGCAATCAAAGCACAAGTAAATTCTATTGTGATTCATTAGAATTGTGAATTGTTTATTACTAGAATACCCATATATTTCATAGGACACATTTCTAATCTGGTAATTAAATTAATATCTTCCCTCTTGTCCTAATTATATTCATAAATGGCATGAATTATTGATGCACTTGTCGTATTAATCTATAAACATGTTCATTTCTTCACATTTTGAAACGGCAGGTGTCTGGCTTTTTGCTTAACATCAGGTTTTCCTGAGGTATCCTTAGCTTATGCTAGATAAGTTCCAAGAAGGGAGAGTGGGATTTGGTTAGACTGTACAGCAGACAATATTTTCAAGGAATAGCTTTATTTCTCTGGACTCATGTCATTTCATTGTTGAGGTTTTGTGCAAATAGCTCTGATCTCTGATCTTAGTGAGTTTTCTCTTGATGATGAATCAAGGGGACAAAAATCCCAATGTAGCATAACTTTTTCCTAGTTCAATGGGACATACTCCATTTTCTTAAGGGTTGTTAACTCCCTTAAGAAACCCTGTCTCTGCTTCACAGACCATCCGATGTCCTTTTCTCTGGCATGTATGGGCATCTACCTACATACACACAAGTTAATATTAAAATAAAATCTTAAAAATAATGACATTTTTAGATCTGAGGAGATGGCTCAGTGAATGAAGTGTTTAACAAGAGTGCACGAGAACCTGAGTTCAGCATCTAGAGCCATAAGTGTTTCTCCTATTTAATAACTTCAACTAGAGATAGTTCTCACAACGGCCTCTTACATAAGAAATTTTTAATAAAGCGGTCATGCCCATTCTTTTTTCCATTTTTGTTTGTACATCTGTTTGTGCTTTGTGTGTGGGTACCTACAAAAGAGAGAAGGCATTGAAGTCTCTGGAGCTAGAATTGGATGTAGTTGTGAGCATTGTTTCTAGGAACATAGTTCAGATCCTCTGGAAGATGGGCACATGCTCTTTGACAGTGAGCCATTTCTGCAGTCCTTGTTTTTCCATAGTTTTAATGGACAACATAGTGGCATTTGTTTACCAATGTATAAGAAACTACAGTCTTGACTATTGTGGAAATAATGAAACTCAATTGTAAAACAGCTGATGGTTTGTCACAGGAACTGAGTGCTATTTACCCATAGGTGTGAAAAACAAATGTATGCCCTAAAATACAGGCCTGACCTGAATAATGGCAAGTTTGTTCTCAGCTCTTTCTTTTCTTTCCCCAGGCAGACTCAAAGATTTAAAAGAGACAACCATGTCTAAATATTTTAATATATGTAGATTTATAATTATGTGCTAAATGATAGTCCTGAAAAATCTATAGCTTTTTGTGGAAATTGGTGGAATATACTCAATAGAACTTCATAACAATAGGACCCCTAAAACAATAATCTTTTATCCAGAATAGCACTGTGTTAACATTTGCTAATATATGCAGGACATTCCAGAGCTCTGAATTGGGTTTATTTTTTCATATCTTCTCATTTGAAATACATAAGATCTCTAAGCAGATAGAACGTGAAAGCCAGTCATAGAGGCACTTTCCCTTTAGTTTCATTAATACTGGAAATGGAGAATGGAACTTCATCAAAATCCATTTGGAAAACCCTCAATTCTTCCTCTATTTGCATAAACAGCCAGAAGATTTCTACAGAGAGACCAAAGGGAGAGTGGTTTTGATTATCATGAGAAGGGCCAGAGAAGTTTACTGCTAGAATTAAACCCTTCCCTCCTGTAACAAGAATTAGCCTGGAGGAAATTAAAAGAAATATAATCTGTCCGTGCATTGAGGCCAGAAATTCACAATTATCAGGTATAACTCTTCTTAGGATATCCCCTTTATTTGAAAATATAGCTTGACACAAAAAAGTCCTAAATCCTACTCGTGTGTGTGTGTGTGTGTGTGTGTGTGTGTGTGTGTGTGTGTGTGTGTGTGTTGTGTGAAGGCATTTCTACAAAAAAAATCAGTTCCAGGTAGCTTGGCATTTCTGATATGCCCTTGAAGATGTACATCCGTGGTTGCATGGAGGTGGCTGCTTGTTCGTCCCGGCTGCCAAGTAATAAAATAACCACACAAAAACTGTATTAATTAAAACACTGTTGGTCCAATAGCTCTAACTTCTTATTGGCTAACTCTTACATTTTAATTTAATCCATCTCCATTAATTTGTGTATCACCACAAGGTTGTGGCCTACCAGTGAAGTTTTAGCACATCTCTGGCAGCAGATTCATGGCATCTCAATGAATCTACCCAGAATTTAGTCCACTCCTCTTTGCCTCTCTAAATTCTGCCTTATCAACAGAACAAAGCAGTTTCTTTATTCATTAATGGTAATCCCAACACACAGAGGGGACTCCCACATCACCTCCCCTTTCTGTTTCAATAAAAAAGGTTTTAACTTTAACATAGTAAAATTACATATAACAAACAGTGATCAAGCAAGAATTACAGTTACAATATTTATATCCATTTTATCTTTTATCATAACTAAGAAAAACTATAACTATAAATTCTTCAACTCCATCAAAGACTCCAGAAGGATATGATATTACCTAAGTAAACAGGAAGTGCATTATAAGCAACTTCCAAATCTCTAGAAATGACAGAGACATCTAGCTGCCTGGATAGTCACCCAAAGTTCCTCTGTAGTGTTGGGGCATCCATATTCAGCCTACTGGCCCAAAGTATCCAGCAGACTTTTCCATGAAGCAGAAAACTTTGAAGACAGGTCTGCCTATATTGGCACTTTGCCAGTCACTTTCTTTTGTATCTTGCAGAATGTATCACAGACTCTTTCATGAAGCAGGAACCCTGAAGGATCATCTCACCTTTAGGCAAGTTCAGTGGGTTCTGCATGTCCAGTTCAACTAACAAACTCCATAATGTGCTTCTTAGATGCCCATCTTCCTCTTGAAGAAGATTGGTGCTGCCAGGAACAGATGTGTCCAACTGTCATGAAAAGTCTTAAGTTCTTAAAACATTTTAAATGCCATATTCTGAAGGTCTCTGAGAGATTTGAGGAATACCTATCTAACTGAAATATATCTCTATATAGTTACATAATCTAATTAACATGACTATAAGCTTAACTATTGTAGATGATTATCCAATAACCTGTATTTCTTATTTATACATTACATTTATTAATGAACTACACAATCACAATACTTTAATCAGGAGCCAAGATATACATATAACAAAATTGACCTAAAACTTGTATCAATAAACCAAGATCCATACCTCTTTAAATGTAAATAAACATTTATAGACAATATTTGGGAATAAGAGCATAGTTATTTTTCTCTAAACTGCTTCCTTCTGTTTATTGGGTGAAGTAATATTTTGAGGGTATTTTTGGGGTGTTCACAATGACCTTTCAGGGGGTCTGGATCCATCAAAATACATTGGTCTGAAAGTAATCCACAGGTTCTCATATACTGTGGAAACAAAAGAAAAAACTTTTATCCAAAGCAACATATCCTTAGACTCAAATTTTGAAGTCAAGATGCCTTTATAATATATATTCCATTGCTTTATTATAATTTGTGTGTTATTAGCATCTATGTTCATTGGGTGTCTAATATGAATTCATGAATAAAAAAATCTAACACAGAAAACATTGCTTTAGGTGTCCAGAGAATTTATGATATCATTAGGATATTTATCTAATCAAAATTTTTCTGAACAATTAAAAAATATACCAATTCATAAAATTTAATTTAATTACCAGAATATCAAAGTTGCCCAGCGTGGTGAAAGTATAGGACTCATCTCGGATTTTTGCTCTGTACATCATGATATAACAGCACCACAGGAGAGATCTTCCCTTTTTAGTCAGCAAAACTCGTACTTATTCTCATCTCTTCACTTCTTTCTGACCTACATCAAGTTGCTTGCTTTGTGTTTTAGTTTGTTGCCTATGAAATAATGATCATTACAGTTGCTAGGTCATGAAGTTGTAAGAATAAAATGAGTTGATGTGCACACAGGACATCGTAAAGCCCCTCTTACTAGTTCTGACTGTTAAATGTTACTGCAGGATTGTCAGGAGAGGGAAGCAAAAGGTGAAGAAGGCAGATGAAGACAGATTCTCTAAGACTGACAGAGGTCAAAGGCATGACAACAAAAATAGCTCTACTGTATAACAACACTGCAACTTCTAAACCTTAAACTGTGAGACAGAAAACGAACTTGGTATTTCAACTGGATGTGGTAGAATTCAAACATGAAAAGAGTTACCTATTACATATGACTTAGCAATTTACTTTTACGTCTGCAGCCTAACACATTTAAGTCATAGAACACTCATTGCTATTAACTATTTTATTATGTGTGTAAGCATGAATTGTTGTGTGCACAAGTTGTTGTGCACTGCATTTTGTGCTGTGCATTCACACATGTATGCATCTGAGTGTGAGGTGAGAGGTCAATTTATGGTGTCCTCCTTAATTTCCTGATATATATATATAAATTTAATTTCTTGATATACATATATATATATACATATACATACATACATATATATATATACATATACATATACATACATACTCTTTCACTGAAACTGAAGCTCACAAACAAATTTGGCCAGACTAGCTGGCCAGCAAACATTCCTGATAGTTTTGCCTTTCCCTCCCTAGTGCTTGGGTGATAGGCACATACGCAACCATGCCTGACAATTCTATGCAGGTGCTGGTGATAACATCAGGTACTTACACTTGTGCATAAGCACCTTACATACGGAACCACCTTTCCAGACCCCCAATTCAATCTTCAGTTCTCTCACTCTCATGTGCATTTTCAGTTCCAGTGTTCTTGATACTACTGATGTGACACTTTGTGCCATCCAGCAAGTTTTTAAAGCATATTATCTGCAATTTTAATGAGGTTGAAAAATAGCAGATATAAATCCACATACTGGCTGCTCAATGCAAGAAAGTTCCCAAGTCTGACGAATGCATTTAAAATATGCTAGGAATTTAAAATATAGTCGGAGTTTTTGCTTTTTCGTGGTATATAAGGTTCTGTTTGTTTATAATCACCTAAGTGTAATTTTATTAAGCTTTTATTTACTTAAAGCTTTTAAATAATATATTTAACCGTATCATTTACCCTTCTCAAACTCTTTGTAGTTCCTCCCCACCTCCTTATCCGCTAAAATTCATGTTATTTCTCTGTGTGTGCCTCTCTCTTTCACTTTCTCTCTCTCTCAAAACAAACAAAAAAAAACCCCACTAAGACAGAAAATACCAAAATACTATAAAACAAAATAAATAATAAAAATATCCTCCTAACGGTGGGGTTTGTTTCATGCTGACCAACTCCCTTTTGGAGTGTGGCTATTGCAGGAGCGTGGTTGGTAGGTGCAGTGGCACCCATCAGAAGAAAGTGATCTTCCCTTTGCTGTCAGGAAACAGCTTCTTTTTTTTGTTTGTTTGTTTTTTGTTTTTTCGAGACAGGGTTTCTCTGTGGTTTTGGAGCCTGTCCTGGAACTAGCTCTGTAGACCAGGCTGGTCTCGAACTCACAGAGATCCGCCTGCCTCTGCCTCCCGAGTGCTGGGATTAAAGGCGTGCGCCACCACCGCCCGGCTAGGAAACAGCTTCTTGATTAGAAGTGGGGCTTTGTTCCACTTCACCTTCTCAATGCTGAGGGGTTTTTTGAGTTGTATTTGTAAGATCTGAAACATGCTGTAAGAGTTTCTGTGAATTCATCTGTGTATCAGCCCTATTGTGTCTGGAAAACCATCCATGACCCAGCATCTTACATTCTTCCCTCTTCCTCTTCTACATAGACTCCCCAAGCCCCGAGGAGAAGGGCTTGATAGACATAGCATTTTAGGCTCAGTACTCCAAGGTACTCTCTGGACATTTTTTCAGTGAGGTTCTTTCTGAATGTTCCCATCTTTTGCAGGAAGAAATGTCACTGATGGGGTTGAGTAGGGTAGTTATCTATAGTATAGCATATTGTTATTCAGAGTTATTTTATTACAATGTCCTTTTGGCAGAATAATAGAAGTTGTTTTCCACTAGGCGCATGACCTATCTAGTCTGAAGTTCTTAGTCACTTTAGCAGTTTCAGGTATAGGTTTCATCTCACATTTATTAAGTTCTTTAAGGTAGTATTATTCTTTTTTAATTTTTCTGTTTGTCAGTTTCATATATTCCTACAATGCATTTTGATTGATTTAGCCAAAGGTAGGGTGGTGTGTGAACTGAGTTGGTGACAAGGAAACCAGCCTAGCTAGTGTAGCAATGAATGGCAGGCAACTAAAGCACTCAATGGAAGAATAACAGCAATGCCCACCTCTGACCAGTGGTAAAGCAATGATTTCATCAAAGGAAAGACACCACTGGTCAACTGATTATAATAGATGAAGGGAGATCATAGAAGAAAATGTCATCATTTTTGCTAAAAATAGGAAATGTAAGCTCATAATGTTAAGGCAGAGGTGATACAGTTAGCAAAAAGAATTTGTCCAATGTTCAGGAAGGTAATGCTTTTGTGGGACGCTGGAAACATGGTATTAGGATACAGATTAGGTGAGGTCCTTTTGATGGGGTACTAAACACAGGAGACACACACACATACACACACAGATGGATACAAGTGCAAAATAGTACAGGTACTAGCCATAGGGATTAAAAATTCCTTGTGTGTTGGGTTTGGTGTGGCTCATTACTCCTTCCCACTTCTTAAGTTATAGAGAAAAGGATGAAAACCACATAGGAAATTTCTGAAATTGGAGTTGAGAAATGAGTTTACATTTTTGCTGAGTGAGTAGCATGAATTTTGGTAAATCAGTCTCTAAGCTAGTTATTTTTTATTTAACTTTGAGATAGAGCCTTAGGCAGACAACTCAAGTTGGTTTTTAGCTCATTGTTGTAGCCTAGGCTGGCTTTTAATTCCTGGTGCCTTCGCCTCGGATTTCTAAGTGCTGAAATTATGAGTATGGATTTCCACACTTAGTTTAGCCAGATCACTATTTATTATGATAAACTATGATAAGTATCACTTTGAAGGAGCGTTTCTGAAATGAGAAATAACACATGAAATGTCCCTCTGAAGTAGCATTTATGGAATGAGAATAACATGTATATTCACTACCTTCTGTACAATTTAGATATCATCTCTTAAATTTTTTTTTGTGTGTGGGGAGGGTTCAAGACAGGGTTTCTCAGTAGCTATGGAGCCAGTCCTAAAACTCGCGCGGTAGAGCAGGTTGGTCTGGAACTCACAGAGATCTGCCTGCCTCTGCCTACCAAGTGCTGGGATTAAAGGCATGCACCACCACCGTCCAGCCATCTCTTGAATCTTAATCTAGAAGAAAGTTAATTTAAAATGCTTAAGAAATGTTTAACTTTCTCCTGATAGTTTCTGTTTGTTAGAAAATTCTGGCTTAGTCAATACAAATGTCAAAATGGAAAGACAAATGAGGGGATTTTGGATAAAGCTTAGCTGTTAAGAATGCTTGCCCTTCATGCATGTGGACTTGAGATTGTATCACTAGCACATGATTTAAAGGATCAGATATTACTGCATGCCATTATAACCCCAGCACTGGGTCACAGAGACAGGCAGATCCTAAGTGCTCAGTAGTTAGTCTATCAGAAACAATGGTCTTTGTGCTCAGGAAGAAATCCTATCTCAAGGAAATAAGACAGATGGAACTAAATGGAGACATCTCCATGTCTATCTCTGGTCTCTACCTGTGCTGCATGGAGGTTCACATGCCTGTACAATCATATATATATACCCACTACATGCACACTAGTTAAATAAGGAAGGGCAAAGGGACTAGTTTAAATCTTCTTGGTAATATTCATTATAGGAAGTAAGTTTATAAAGCCTCAACGTTATATTTCCACTACTGCCTTTGTTTGGTTAAACATATTAATATGGCCTCTTGCTAGGCAGGTAAGCCAATGACTCACCTTTGCTCAGTTGTAGAGGTTTCTTAAGATTATGAAAATGAAGCTAAATGAAAAGTCTCATTTTCCCATTCAGTTGTGGCACATGGGAAATGTATAAGCCACTAGATAAATAAAATGATTTCCTCTGCCTGGAGATGCTTTATGTGGCCATATTTATGGTGCTTTAGCAATCTGGGAGATTTATGAAAGAAAATAGAAAAAGTCTAGCGATGTATGTGGTGCAGTAGTGGAAGCGGCAGAAGAGTTCATTACCAGAGGAAGCTGTAAAGTTCTCGGGGTCAGGAATAAAGTGAAAAGACGATGAGTGGCCATAGAGGAATTGCCGAGATCACTAAGTGAAAACCTGACTTCAGAGTCTTGATACAGATTCCCATTTTCAACAAGTTGCCGAGCAGATTTGTTCGTTAAACCAGATGGTGTACAGTGCCCAGACTTGAGCTCCAGGTCTTGCATGCTATTATTCTAAAAATAAACATAATAACAAGGTGAATTTTAAAAGGTGTACAGGCATCAAGGCTAATATTTACTTCTACCCAGGGGAGAGAGAATAGGTAGTTCTAAGGGAGAAGTATCTTTGGAGCCCATTTCTACTGAGAGAAATGCAGATAGAAAAGCTGGTATGTCTCCTGGGATTTCCTCAGGGCAATATACTAACCAAAGTGAGAAGTTCCTGTTACTTTCTAAAATAAAATTTTTGGGCCCTATTTTTTTCTCACAACTAAGTCTTTACTTTAGCATATTCTGAAATTAAAAACTGACCCTCACCTCCTTCAGCATCCATCAAGTGCCAATACCTCTCTGCTAGTGGGAGGGAGAGGCTGCTTTCCTGAGGACCATGGCTTGTTATTGGTTGCACAAGCTATATCGGTGGCTCTACAGTGGTATATGTCTTGATGTCTCTAATTGAGTTCAGTGGATTATAAAGAAAAATTGGGTTATGAAGAAGGAGATTTAGAGAGATTTGGGAATAATTGAAGGGGATAGTTAATATTAAACTACATTGTACATACATATGGAATTTGCAAAGAATGGATAAAATGTAAAGTAATAAGAGTTCTAAAGTTGTATGTACACCAGACTGAGAGTCATTCTGCCATAGTTTCAGGTGTTATAAGTACACCAGACTCAACCCATTGTCCCGTAATTCCAGTTGCAAGCACACAAGACAGAGAGCTGTTGCCCCACAATTCCATTATAAGTACACTAGATGGAGAGCTATTGTCCCATAGTTTCCAGATAAAGAAAACGGCCCAAGAAAGCAGAGGAAGGTATGTATGGTACCTTCTAGTTTTTTAGAGAAAGGGTGGAGTTGGCAGTCTCATTAACTCTAGCTCATAGCTTCCCTTTTATAACACATTTTTCTGACCACAGCATTTTCCAAGGAACAAGGACTTCTTACCTTCTAGAAATACATGTAGTTTTTGTTTTGTTTTGGTTTGATTTTTTTTCTCTTTGAGGGCCAGTTACCCAGCTCCCAGATAAATACAGAGAGAATTATTCTTACTTTTGAATGCTGACCTTAACTTGGCTAGTTTCTAGCCAGCTTTCATAACTTAAATTATCCCATCTCTCTTCGACTACAGTTGGCCCCTGGTCTTTTAACATTTTTTTTTTATTCTACATATCTTTGTTTCTTACTCCGTGACTGGTCCCTGGTAACCTCCACTCCTTCTACTTTTATACTTCCTCCTCTTCTTTCTTTAGCCTAGATCTTTCTACTATATTTATTCTCTCTCTTTGCAGTCCCATGTATCCCTCCTTCCTGTCTAGCTATTGGCCATCCAGCTCTTTATTGGACCAATCAGGTGTTTTAGGCAGCCAAAGTAACACAGCTTTACAGAGTTGAACAAATGCAACATAAAATAACGCAACTCATCTTCGCCTCATTAAACAAATATTCCACAGCATAAACAAATGTAACATACTTAAGCTAATTTTCCACAACAAATAAACAGACAGACAAATATAAGGGCTCTTTTTATTGTTTCCCCTCGACTTGCAACAGTAGCAGACATATTATTTCCGTTTTCTATGACGTTAGCTACATGGATGTTCTATGGTATTACATCCTTCTTTGAGTTAGCCTGGCTCTTCTTTTGCTAAAAACAATGATGTTTACTGCTTAAAAACTGGCCTCAGCTTTAGTGAGAAATCTGAACCTGTCTGTTCAGTGTCTTTATAATCCCCTCTGTTTCCAGTCAGGCAAGAATAAGACTTCACTAGAGCTGCCATTTAGTACCAGTAGTCAGGCTGAGTGACAATTCTGCAGTCCCAAGACCTTCCTACTCTGACATGCATTTTATAATCCCCTTCCCCTGCTTCAGACATCTGCTAAAAGGTGAGTCCATGTTGACATATCCCATTCTTTGTGGACACCTCTCTAGCAGCTGTCAGGATAAACTTGTATTTCTGCTTGTTTTACACATCCTGCCATAAAGCCCAGGAGAGTCTTTGCTTTCTGAATAGAACATAGCTTGTACTTGGCGGAGTTTTTCTGTTTTTCTTCTTCAGACACTGGTGGTAATTCTGGTTACTAAAACACTTCTACTTTACCCCACTTCAGGATAAACTTTAAGCCATCTGATTACTCCTTTAGTGTTTAAAAGTTGAACAATGAAGTTAGACTCAACCACATGAATAATTCATGTTATTCATGCTAATGTCCTCTGCGTTTATGCTAACCAATTTTCCTTATTCCAATTTGTTACATAAGAGGAACATTTTTATATGACAGTAGAAAGCCAGGCAGCCGTTGATGAGGATTTTCTGCCAATGAGCAACTGAAGTGTCTGAAGTAATTTCTGAGATGGGTGAATGTGTATTTTATTTAAAATGAGAAGTTTCCTCAAAGGACACTATGGTTAATAGAGACTAAAGGCTCCAGAATGTTAACATAGAATTAACTCTGTCTAATTAATATACACTAAAAAAATTAAATTTCTACTTATAAAATTAGAATCAGAAGACTTTATTCAAATGTAAAGTTATTTATGTGTAAAAGAGAAATGGTGAGAAAAGGTGATGAGAAAGGAGAGAAAAGCTTGTCGGAACGTAACTCATATAATATTTTTTGTTAGATGGGTGGACTAGAGCTGGGTGCCTGGCTGGCATGCCCTACCATTTCACTTACACCAAGCAAGTACCTCAGTAGACAAGTAAGTCACCCCTATATGTCTTGCTTTTCTATATATGAGTGATATTTACTATTGGAGGAGATATTTAGTGACAGAAAATAGAAAGGGAAACAGTCATATTTCAGATAGACTGGAATCTAAGTGGTTAGTGAGATGTCAAAGACAATGGGTGGTGGAGCTACTGCTATGGAAACTCTCATGTAATCATGGCCCTGCTGTTAAAATATTTTTTGTGGAGTACTGTATGGGAAAGTATTGCCTCTACATCTTTCAGTAATGTTGTCAATAGTCTGTTATGAAGGCAAGTAGATAAATAGAGGGTGGTACCACGGCTTTTTTATGAGGAAAAATTAGGCTACGGGTTTTGTTTGTGCTAAACACCCAGCTTCCTTCCTGTCTTTGGAATCTCCCTCAAACAAGAATGACTAAATTCTACATTCCTGTCATCCTAAATTTCTGTTCTTCTACATTTTTGGTTATTGAAAAGGAAATAGCACTAAAATTAAAACTTTATTAAAAGTACCTGATACTTCCATAGATTAAATAAACATCAGAACAGTTTCCCTGTCTGGACATCTGTTCATACGTTGCACGAGGGCTGCTATTTGCATGTTAACTGTGAAAAATTAAGAAAATAATGCTTCTGATATAATCTACTTGGTAAACTGATAAGAATATAAAAATGTGTCTGAAACATTGGATGACAGAGAGGGAGAAATGAATAAACAAATGAAGTGTGTGCTTGTTGTGTGTGTGTGTGTGTGTGTGTGTGTGTGTGTGTGTGTGTGTGTGTGTGTTAATCCTACCAAAGGACAGTAAGACAGGGCAGAATTCTCTCTAATTTGCTTCAAATTCTGATTGATTGCTTTGGGGGTTTCTTCTAGTGATTACTCAACATAGTCCCAGATTTATTAAAATGAATATTACACAGGTAATCAGAAAGAGAATATAAATTTTCCATCATGGTACCCTGATTACTAAGTGAGCCAGAGAGGTGGTACATAGTTGCACTTATGGAACCCCAGATAACATGAGTCTTGAATTCCCATTAGGAGTTCCTGAAAAATAAATTCTTTTTCTCTGACTCTGAAATGCCCAAGGAGCGTAATTTATGGAAGTAAGATGGAGAAAAGAGAAAACACTTACTCAGCAGGTGTTCATTCCCTACCAGTGCTGTACCATATGTGTTGATAAGGGCCTCACATTTTAAATGAAATTCTAACTATACTAAATTAATATAGTAAATATTTTCATTTCAATTATTCCAGGAATTGTGTACTTAAACAAACGTGTTTTTCTCACTTTCACTATCTGTGGCCCTCTTTCATCCCCTTCCCACTCCACTCAATGCTTTCTTCCAATTTCATCTATCTCCTACTTGTGAACCTTTTTTTGTTTTGTTTTGTAATAGGTTTGTTATTTAAATAAAATTTGCTTGTGTGAGTGTGAGTAGAAAGTTATTTACCGTAGCTATACCTCTGTCTTATTTACTTTTCTATTTCTGTGAGTAGATGTTATTTATGTGAGCAAAGCAGCTTATTTATAGTTTATTGGGGGCTCACTTTTTCAGAGGGTTGGAATCTGTGACTATTGTGGTAAGCATGACAACAGGCAAGGGGGGGTTGGTGCTGGAACACTAGCTGAGAGTTTACACCATTATATTCTGTATAGTAGGCGGGGGGGGGGGAGAGAGAGAGAGAGAGAGAGAGAGAGAGAGAGAGAGAGAGAGAGAGAGCGCTAACTGAGAATGAAATAGAGTATTGAAACCTCAAAGATGACTCCCAGTGAGTCACCTCCTCCTACAGAGCTACACCTCCCAATCCTTTCCAAAAGTTTCACCAGGTGAGGACTAAGCATTCAAACATGTGAGTGTATAGGAGCCATTCTCATTAAAATCAGCAAAACCACTAACACACAAACAAACAATAAAAACCCCTACAACCATTAAGAGCCAATAGCTCCATAAGGAAAGCTAAGGACTCCTATCAATGATACACTGTTCACTGGCGCATCTTGTGCAAGTCAGGGACCCATAACTGCTGCGAGTATGTAAGTGCACTGGCTCAATCATGTACAACAGACAGCATTCTGTACTGCTCCTTCCCATATTGTCAACTCTTACGGTTTTTTCCCTCTGTTTGGGAATCATCTTTTTGTACACTGTACAAAATTAATAAAAAGCTGAATGACCCATAGCTAGGCAGGATATTAGGGGAAGATAGGATGCTGAGAAGAAGAAGGGCAGAGACAGACTCATCAGGAGATGCAAAGGGAGTAAGACACACTGGAAGAACGATAAAGGCACAAGTCACCTGGCAGTACAAAGATTGGCAGAAATGGGTTAATTTAAGTTGTAAGAATGAATTAGTGTCTTTTGGCCATTTGAACTTCTTCTGTTGAGAATCCTCTGTTCAGTTCCCCATTTTTTAATTGGGTTAATTAGCATTTTAAAGTCTAGTTTCTTGAGTTCTCTATATAGTTTGGAGATCAGACCTTTGTCTGTTGCGAGGTTTCTGAAGATCTTCTCCCTGTCCATAGGCTGCCTTTTTGTCTTATGACAGTGTCCTTTGCTTTACAGAAGCTTCTCAGTCTCAGGAGGTCCCATTTATTCAATGTTGCCCTTAATGTCTGTGCTGCTGGGGTTATACATAGGAAGTGATCTCCTGTGCCCATCTGTTGTAGGGTACT
>NC_022014.1:68590593-68592521 GCF_000317375.1 Microtus ochrogaster
GAGTTTTGTGCATGGTGATAGATATGGGTCTATTTTCATTCTTCTACAGGTTGACATCCAGTTGTGCCAGCACCATTAGTTGAAGATGCTTTCTTGCTTCCATTGTATACTTTTAGCTCCTTTATCGAAAATGAGGTGTTCATAGGTTTGTGGGTTAAAATCCAGGTCTTCTATACGATTCCATTGGTCGACTTCTCTGTTTTTATGCCAGGAGGGGGAGAAGGGTGGGAGGAGGGGGAAGGAAATGGGAGGCTGGGAGGAGGCAGATACTTTTTTTTTTCCTTTTCTCAATAAAAAAAAAAGAATGAATTAGCAACAACCCTAAGCTATGGCTGAGCTTTTATAATTAATAATAAGTCTCCATATCACAGCAGTTCTGATGAAAATGTTCAACTATATCTCTTCCCCATTTATAATATTCTGAAAGCTTGGGGAAGGTCAACATAGATGTTGTCCATTAAAGCAGAACACTCTTCAGTCACTAATTTTCAGTTCTTTGAAGAGGTATGAATCTCAGCAGCAGCTGTCAGTCACTGCAAGCAGGAACATCCCACAGTGCTTGATAAAAACTAAGTGATATTATCCTATATTTTTCCAGGGACAAAAGTACAGAGAAGTCGTCAGATTTCACTGCATTGTATTGTTTTTCCAGAAGAACCTTTCCCTTGTCTTCCATATTTCTAGTTGTTGTGTCTCCCACCAGGTTCCATTTTCACAGTTCTGCTATGACTGATGTTCGCAATACAAAACTATCATCAGTTTTTCAGTTTTCCATGTGACACTAAGTCCACCCACTCCCAGATATGACTGCTGGGCTTGTCTCTGACAGATTCTTCTATCTAAGCATCACAATGCCAGGAACATACTGGGAAGTAATCCATGCTTCAAAACAGAGAAAAGTAGTAATATTTTTCTCTAAATATCACGGAAATATGCTCTTTGCTCCCTATGAGATTCTAAACTCTACTTAGACGTGCCTCCCACTTGTTATGAATAAATGTCTCCTCCCTGAGAAGCATATGTTTGGAGACCTCAGCTCAATTTATTTAAACTTTGTCTACAACAGAAACTCCTAAATTAATCCTTTCCCATATATCTCAGGCACACACACACACACACACACACACACACACACACACACACTCCCCACTCTGAATAAGAAATCCTTCTTACTGGACCCCTTTCAGTTGAGTCCTGGTGCAATTTACATCTGAGAGCTATTTGAATTCCAGCAATGAACATGGGTTACATTCTGCCAGAATTTTCTCATATCCCAGAAGCTAATAAGTGAATATATAGTGAGCTATTCCATAATAAAAATGTCTAGGGATTATTCTGGCTTTGTTTTTAACTCCACACACACATATACACAATACTAGTTCACATGAAGAGCTCACTTTATCACTTACAAAAGACCCCTGAGGAAATTCTTTCCAAGATGACTTTCCAAACCAGGTATAGTGCTATGTACCTATAAATCTCAGCACTCTGGAAAATCATTACAAGTATTAGGTCAGTCTGGTTTACATGATGAGGTCTAGACCAGGGGAGACTACAATGGCCAGACCCTGTCTCAAAAGTTCCAAATGAATAACTAACAATAGTACTAACAGAAATCTTTCTCCATGTGACAAAACAGCAGCTACTGTGAGAAACTTAAATATTAATTCTAAGTGATTTATGCAAGTACATTTAGTTAGGACAGACAAAGAAGAGAACAGAAAAAAAAAATTCTTTGATTCCATTAGGTGAAACTTGTAAGGATGGGTGGTGGAATAGATGCATAGATAGATGCATGGATAGATAATAGATAGACAGACAAATAGATGATTGATAGACAATAGATAGATGATAGAGAGAGAGATAGATAGATGATAGATAGATGATAGATAGATAGATAGATAGATAGATAGATAGATAGATAGATA
>NC_022014.1:68592621-68622621 GCF_000317375.1 Microtus ochrogaster
GATAGAGAGAGAGATAGATAGATGATAGATAGATGATAGATAGATAGATAGATAGATAGATAGATAGATAGATAGATACAGACAGACAGACAGATAGATAGATAGATAGATAGATAAATGATAGGTAGATAATAGATGATATCTAGAAACAGCACTAAGAATATGACAAACTTTAATTTAATAGCACCCTGACACCACAAAATTTCAGATGAAAGCAGGTGAGAGAAAAAATAATAAAGAACACAATTACCAAAACGCCTGTCAACAGCCCATGGTGGAAACAGTACATTGTCAAGAAAACAAAGGAAGGAGCTATTTGGATTTAATGTTCCTATGCAAAACATGAAACAATGGAGAGAAACTATTTTATGATGTGGGATGATCAGGTCTTCAAGTGTAATGGATAGAAGCAATTTCCTTGGCTTGCAGGCATCTATCTCATTTCCTAATTTTAATGTCTTAAATACAATGCATGAAAGCACTAAACACAATTTTAAATAAACCCAGATTCTTTTTCTTCTTTTATTCAGAACCATTAGAGTAAAAAATGAATACAGAGAGAAAAGTAAGACTGACACATGATGCAAGGGGTGCATTTAAGAGGTTGGTAAACTCACAAAGGAGGCCAATAGTTTACTCCTGATCCAAATATTTTAAATCATTCCCCAGTAAATATTTGATTTGGAATATTTTAAACTTAAAAATTGAGGACACACTACTTTAAAACTTTGAGACATCATACTATCAGCAATTTTGAGACTGAACTCTGCAGCTGTGAGGTATGCCTGGGGTACAGGTTTTGCTTCTGATCACTAATGGAGAGCTATGCTAATTTTTCTTTTTTATAAATTCTGCCATGGCTAACTCTAATGATGCTGAAATGCTGTAAAAACTAGGTGCTTTTGCTCCCTAAATTCATTCTATCCTTGCTAATTTGTATGTGACAGGGGTTTACAAGCATTGTGCATTGTAAAGCACTGTATGGTAGAAGAATTAGTGGCACAGTTGAAGAAACAGGCAGATCACCCAAACCAGTGACCTGGTTTATCTGTTTGCTGTTCTTGTTGACTTTCTTGCATTCTGTTTGAATCCCAAGCAAGAGTGGAGGTTTATAAAGGTCCTATTTACAGTACACATACAGTTCTTTAGAAGGTACTTGGTGAGAAAGGTATCACTCAGCTCTTGGAATTCAAATAGACATTAATCATAACATTTTAATACTTAGGGAATAATGATAGCCAGTGTTATGTAGTCATTTTCTCCAAATGAAATATACCATCCTGGAGAGAAGCTCTTTCTTTCTTTTTTTTTTTTTTTTTTTTTTTTTTTTTTTTTTTTTTTTTTTTTTTTCGAGACAGGGTTTCTCTGTGGCCCCGAGTGCTGGGATTAAAGGCGTGCACCACCATCGCCCGGCGAGAAGCTCTTTAAAACTCTGAAAGTAACAAAAACAGGCTTAGAATAAACAAGTTATAATTTACAGGAAGTGGCTGGAAATTATAAGATTCACAACGCTCCTCATCAGGATTCTTACATAAGTAATAACAGCCGCTAGAGAAAGGAGACTAATTTGTCAAGCTATCTTTAAATCGTGAAAATGCTCCTGGGATAAAGCTGTCCCAATTTTTTATCCATGCTCTGTTGGACTTTTCAGTTGTGATATACGTATGAGTTTCCCCGGCTCCTGTACATAACCCCTCACCTATAAACCTATAGGTAACCCCGATAAAATTACTGGCTCACTATACTAACTTGTTTTTTTGGCAAATCATTGCTACTGGATGGGGGTGTAAATAAATGTTTATGTACATCCCTTCCCAGGAAAGTTCACACAACAGCCAGCCCTTCCTTTGTGGAATGGTGTGCTTAAGATTTCTTTCTGTCTCTGAGGTGATTCTTAAGTGAATGAAAATGTAAATTAATATATGAAATACCAAATAGCATAGTATAGTGGAAATATTTGTCTTAATTTCATAAAGATATGACTTTGCTATCTAATCAATAATTACTTCTTGAAAACTTAAACCTAGTGAGTTTCATTTAGTTACTTTTTTTCCATTTTTTGAGACAGGGTTTCTCTGTAGCTTTGGAACTGAAAGACCCTACAGACCCCCTGAAAGACCCTACAGCCAGCCTGCTCTTGTAAGAACATCCCATGTGCTTGAGAGAGCAGGATGTCTTGAGATAGGGAGACTGCAAGGCAGGATGTCAATAAGATAGCACATCAACAAAGCAGGTTGACTGTAAAACAGGATATCTATAAAGATAGGAACAGGATGACTATTGCCAAACATCCATGCTGAGAGAAGAAAACACTCATGCCCCCTCCTCATTCCGATCTACTGATAACCACGCTTTTGTTTTGCTTCTGTAAACTTGTTGTTTGCTCTTCCCTATAAAAAGCCCACCCTCCAGTTAGCAGGTAGCAAAGTCCTCTGAAAGTCTTTGCTGCCCACAGGTACCTGTGTTTACTCAATAAACCTCTTGCTAATTGAATCCTGTGGCCTGGTCTCGGAGTGTCCTGGTTCTGGGGTGTAGTAATAGGAGCGGCGGGGCTGCGTCCCCAGCATCCCGGCCGCCTGCATGGCTAGCTTATGCCCGGAAATAACAACACACAAACTGTATTCATTTAAACACTGCTTGGCCCATTCTCTTCTAGGCTAATTCTCACATATTAATTTAGCCCATTTCTAATCATCTGTGTGTAGCATCCCAAGGTGCGCTTACCGGGAAGATTCTAGCCTACGTCCATCGTGGGTCGGAGCTTCATCGCATGTGCCTCAGAGAGCAGAGCTCTCGCCTCTGCCTGCAAGAGTGGAGCATCGTGTCTCTCTCTCTGAGGCGTCTGCCCCCGAGAGGAGAGCTGTCGAGTCTCTGTCTGAGGCGTCTTACCTCACTTCCTCCTCCTCCCAGCATTCTGCTCTGTTTACTCCTCCCACCTTATGTTTTAACCTATCAGGGCAAGCAGCTTCTTTATTTAATTAACCAATGACCTTCCTCCATCACTGGGGTCTTCATCGGAGAAAAAGGTCCTCTCTGAGGGTCTTTCAGAACCTGTCCTGAAACTAGCTCTCTTTGTACTAGGCCAGTCTTGAACTTATAGAGATTGCCTGCCTCTGCCTCTTGGGTGCTGGGACTAAAGATGTGTGCCCCCACCGCCTAGCTTCGTTTAGTTACTCTTTTATAAGGCTAAGAATTAGTCCTAAAAGCCCATGAGAGAGGTTGCAAAGATATTGCTGTCCTGTTTTAGACACAGTGCCAAAGTTAATCTCTCTATTCTTTCTGTCCTCTGATCACGAAGCATAAGTCCTAAGGAGACTGAGTTTTCTGAGACAAATGTATAAGTCATTTTCCTAGTCACAGCTGCTGCCCTAAAGTAATGCTTCATGCTTACCCTGGTGAATCAACCCTCAACTTAAAAGGAATAGGAAGTTCTCGTTTATCAACTTCATTTTGAGTCAGGAAGCTGGGACCAGCCCTAGGCAGCCAGACCCTGTTAGCTTTCCCCTGGCTCCTGCTGCTCACTGAAATCAAGACTGAAACGCAAACACAAAGCACTGTCATTTCCAAAACACAGTTAGTTTCTCAAGTCTCCTCACACCTCAGGCAGTCCATGAGTTTCTCCAAGCTTTTATATTTACCCTTTGTGTTTTTCCACTTCTGTCTCCAATGACAACCACAAAATGCATGCCTTCATGTGTGTCAGAAGTTCTGTTTAAGAGACACTCATCACTCCCCTGAGTTTTAACTTTTTAATGTGCTGGTTCATTTTCTGTGGGTGCCTTCAAAGTCTCGGTGATGGTACTCACCCTAGTTCAGCAAAAGACCTTGTGAGGGCACAGTGATGGGTGATTCATATACCTCCAACAACTTTCTTTGAGGTATTGATTATTAGTTACACTTTCATTTTATGAGGGAGAAATGCTAAGTTGGCATGTTTGATTCCCTTTTTATGCAATTAGGAGATGCCAAAGCTGCGTCTCAGGTCTTGATCTAAAAATCTATGTCCATATACCTACTGAACAATCAGTTTGAGTTTGAGAGTTTGCACGTCAGATCTTCTATTTGACTGGATGAGAGTTCCTGGTGAAGAAAGGCATGGCTTCCTCAGGAAAATATACAGAGATATCCAATGCAAATGGGAAGCAAGAGTTTAAAAAAAAAGTGTGTCACTCTCATATGTTACGTAGAAAGTATGTCTTTTCATTCCTGGACTTTATTCTCATCTATGAATGTAGTTGATAATCTCTGAACTAACAAAAACATATAAAACATATTGAGGGAGACCTAATACAACATTTTTTGTTGAAATTCTGGAAAAAAATACAGTCCTATGCAATATTTATGTCATTATTGCATTAAATGCTATTAGAGTGTAAAACATTCCTGGTAGAGCCGCTCTACCATCATCCAAAGCTGTAGTGTAATTGCACTGCTTTATCTTTCCTGTAGGAAATTTATTTTGATTATAAAGCTCAAGGCTATTAGTAAGACTATGCTAGGTGTGATGATAGATATTGATTAGCAACTTGATAGGTCCTAATATCAATTCAGAGACAAGTCTCTGGGCATGCCTCAGACTGACTGCATAAAATAGGTTGGTCTATGGGCATGCTTGTGAGAGAGTATATCTACATTAGTTTAATTGAGGTAGGAGACCCTCGCCCTTCTTAGCTGGGTTTAGCATCATTCGCATGGACTGGGGTTCCAGATGAAACAGAGGAAGACTAGATAAGCACCAGCATTCCCACTCTGGTGCCAATGGCAGAAACAACGGGACCAGAAACTTTGTTCTCCTCACACCATTCATTCCCAACCATCATGGACTGCACCCTCAAAATGTGAGCCTAAATAAATCCTTCCTCCCTAGGTTGTATTGGACAGCTTTCCATTTCTGTTTTGTGGGGAGAAATGAGTGCAGGAGGATTTGTAGTTTGGAAGACTTTGAACTATCTGCCAGTACGTGGCTACATCGGTGCTTGCGCTTTTCAGTGATCTGCATAATCGGTGTCTCATTTCCCTGATTTGTATAATGAGACTAGTGCTGTTCTTTCTTAGATGAAATCCTTGTATTGTATTGCATTAATGATAGAACCTGAAATATCCAACCTTGGATTTCTCATACAATAAGCATCTTTTCCTAGCATTCTTATATTCCCTTGGAAGGCTATTCATTTTGTATAACTGACAGATGCAATTTATCATGCTTTCAAGTATATGAGTATACATATATACACATATATGAATTCTAACTAATTAACATGTGCAAATGCACCTCTGTTCTTTAAATCTAGGATGTACAGCATCACATTGGAAAAAAATTCCAGGTAAGGCCACCTTCACTCGGTTACAAATGAGTATTTTTTTAAAAAAATCACATGCCTAAGTAATGCCCAGAAATTCTAAAACTTGAAATCAGAGTAATCCTCAGGAACAAGGGTTTTAATATGGCCTTCCAGGTATTATGGTTTTAATGTTAAATACTTCCCACAGATGTTTTTGTTTTAACATTGCTCCCCAGATAATGCCATTGCTTTTGAAGTTGAGGATTTCATTAGTAAAGGTAGGGCACTACAAACAGGTCTTTGAAGATGATAAGCTAGTGCTGTTGCATCTAACACCATTTTTTACTCATTGTTTTGCCCCCAAGCAAAGATGCTGAAGCTACAGTCTCATACACCCCCGTGAGCAGGAACTCCACCATGCTTTTCCTACTCTGATGGATTGAAATGCCCTGAAACTATGAGCAAAATAAACTTTGCTCCCTAGAGTTGCTTCTGGCAGGTATATGTAGTGATGATGAATGATTCACTAGGCAGTTCTTAAAAGGACTTTTAATTACTCATAGATCTCACACTGACTACATGGCTTTAAATCAATGAAATAATATTTTGAAATAATTATGCAAAGCCTTGGTTTTGAGCATCAGTGGGAGTTAGTGAAAGTCTCAATTTTACTGTCTTCTCCCCCGAAGTCCTAATGGCTAATTTTGTGAATAATCTCCCTTCCACTTGTCTCTATTAGAGAAACTAAATTCTTTGAGACACAGTAAGTTCTTGCTACTTCTAGCATTCATTCTCATTTTTATACGCATTATGACTTCTCTGGAACAAAAGAGATTGTTATGGAGACTACAACTTGATTTTCAGTTGATTGACACTTTCTGCTTAGTTAGATCTTAATGTTTTTGTGAATTAAAGCAATAGAGACTAGAGTCAAGTTGTAATAAGGTTTCCTGTGTCTTGAAATGAAATGTGTTTCGCTGACATCATTAGCAGGTAAAGTCAAGAGGAATTTTGCTTCAATTCCTCTTCCTTTCTTTAACTTGCTTATATTTCCTTTGTAAACTAACAGGATTTAAAGAGTTTGAATAATTGCCATCAATCTACTTCCCAGAAAAGATAATATTTTCCCGAGTCTCATCATATCCTTGAGTGTCCTAAATATTGGTACAGTATGAACATCTTAACATGGTGCTGTGCTCACCAAATTCATCTTGTTACTCAGTGAGGAAACTTTCCTCCTCCCCAGGCTCCAGAAAACTTAGTGAAAGGACAAGATGGTGTGTGCATTAGTTTCTGAGGGTCTCCAGAATATATTTTCAAGAGCTAATGACTCAAACAGTGGGTTTCATTCACTTATGCTTTGACAGAATTCCAATGTGAATATATTACCAAGGGTAGTTGAAACACGATTAATAAAAACTCAGGGTCAGAAATTGGGGTTCAATCTGAAGATCTGAAAAGCAAAACAACCAACCACTGGCTTTTTTTTGGGGGGGTGTTCTTTAACTATTATGATTGGCTTATTTTTTTATTTATTTTTTATTTTTATTTTATTATTAACTTATTTATTATTATAGATTTCTGCCTCCCCCCTGCCACCACCTCCCATTTCCCTCCCCCTCCCCCAATCAAGTCCCCCTCCCTAGTCAGCCGGAAGAGCAGTCAGGGTTCCCTGCCCTGTGGGAAGTCCAAGGACCACCCACCTTCATCCAGGTCTAGTAAGGTGAGCATCCAAACTGCCTAGGCTCCCACAAAGCCAGTACGTGCAGTAGGATCAAAAACCCATTGCCATTGTTCTTACCTCGACTCAGTTTGAAATAACAATCCTGTGTTCCAAAATCTCAGAATGAGACTGTCTTTTGAGAGCTGTTTCCTCCCATTTTATAATCCTCTCTATGGCTGGAATTAAAGACGTTCACCGCCAATAATTAAAAGCATGCACCACTCAGTTCTATGGCAACTAGTGTGGTTACTGGGATTAAAGGTGTATGTCATTATGGTTACTGAGATTAAAGGTGTGTGCTAACATAACCTTGTCTGTAAGGCTGACCAGTGGCACTGTTTTACTCCCAGATCTTCAGGCAGCTTTTACTTATTAAAACACAATTAAAATACCACTCTAGGTAGTTTTTTCTGAATCCTTCAAAAGAGTTCTACAGCCCCTGTAATCCTTTCTTATACTCCTACCAAGCTCCTTCTTTTCTTCTGCATCTTTGGTAGCATCTCTTTGCTTTGATGCTTTTCTCACATTGCACATGTCATAGAAAACACATGCTCCTTGTCTTTGTGATATTGGTTTTTCAGGGATTTCGAGCTCTATTTTTTTTTTTTACTGCAAATCACATAATTTAATTCTTTTTGATTTTTTTTAAGACAGGGTTTTTCTGTGTAACAGTACTAGCTGTCCTGGAACTAGATCTTGTAGACCAGTCTGGCTTTGAACTCACAGAGTACAGCCTGCCTCTTCCTCCTGTGGGCTGGGATTAAAGCCGTGCATCACTACCGCCTGGCAATTTAATTCCTCTTTATGGCTGACTATAATAATGTCCATAGGCACACACACTTTCTTTATATATTCAGTCACTGTTGTGTGCCAAGATTGATTCAATAGATTGTCTTTAATAAGCAGTACAATCATAAATATGGCTATGCAGGTATTCCTGTAGCAAACTGATTTTGATGCTATGGAACATAGCACCCAGAATTTATATAGCTGGGACATGCGCCTGCTCTTTGCAATTGTTCTAGAAACTTCCATACTTGTTTGACAACTAAGATGACTTATATTCATACAACCAAGATATAAAGGACCTAATTTACACGATTCCTCACAAAAATTGGTTGCTTTTTTTCTTATGACAGCAATTCTGACAAGGATAAAAAAGACTCAATATGGTTTATAATTTTCCTGATAGTTAAAAATGTTGAACTTCTCTCCATATTTTATTGTTTATTTTTATTTCTAATTTTAGAATTATCTCTTTGGTTCATTTACTATTTAATTGGTTGGATTCTTTATTGTTTTATTTGTTGTGGTGGTTTTTAATATATTTAAGATATGAACATCTCATTGGGGGAATATCTGGAAAACATTGCCTCCTATTGTATACACAGTCTTTTTGTGCTGCTGATTCTTCTGATACACAGAAAATTTTTAATGTAATGTGTTCTCATTTGTCAGTACTTACTAGTATTCCATGAGCCATTAGACTCCTAGTCAAAAACCATTTCTCATGAAGTAGTTTCAAAGTTTGGAGTCCTCCATTGAAGTCTTTGATTTTCAATTGTTTTTTATACATACTGACAGATCTAGTTTCAGACTTCCAAAGCACATTTTTTTTTAATCAGTCTCATTTGTTAGAGAAGCTGATTTGTCCAATATGGGTTTGTCAAGAATCAGATGACTACAGTCAAGGGGAGACTATAGGATCTAATTTTTTTTTTTCTGATAGACTATGTTGCAGGATATTTGTACACTGTGTGAGGATATATTGTTACGATTGGTGGAATAAAAATCTGAATTGTCAATAGCTAGGCAGGAGATATAAATGGGACTTTCATCCAGAGAGAGAACTCTGGGAAGAGAGAAAGGTGGGATTTGCCAGTGAGACACGGAGAGGAAATGGGAGGTGCAAGGTGGAAGAGAGGTAAGACCACATGACAAAAATGTAGATTTATAAGTGCACTAGTGTAAGTTATAAGAACTAGTTGAGCAAAGCCTTAGCTAAAGCCAAGCTTTCATAATTAATAATAAGTCTCCATGTTGTGATTTTTGCGCTGACAGCCCAAAGAAAAGTACCCTACAAGACTGTGTATCTTCTTTTGTACCAGTATGTTTTTTTTCTTTGTTACAAAAGCCAACCTTTCATGATTAATGATAACTCTCCATGTCATTATTTGTGAGCTGAGCTAGCAGCCCAAAGAAAAATTCAACTTCATATGGCATCAAACGTGGAGGCTCAAATATACACATAGGGCTTGAGAAAGCAGTCTCTCTAGGTTTGGCATACAGAGATACGACTCTTTTAAGAGGCCCTGCTAGGTAGATTAGTACTTACTTGAGCAGTTGACACTTGAGCAGATTATATTGATCATGTTATGCTGAGAACAATTTGATCCTCATATAATGACATTTTTGTCTTTTTCACTTTTTATAATTTTTATTTCCTTCATGCACTTTATTTCATATCTGAAGGCATGGTTTCCAATGTCAAATATCAGGGAAGTGTGATAACGTATGTCTTTCCCCTGACTTTAATTAGAATTCTGTCTTTTTAAATAATCACAGATAATATTTGTTTTAGAGTTTCTGGGTTTTTTTTTTGTTGGACTGTTTTCTTTTTGTTTGTTTTTGTTTGTTTTAGAATTTTCTCCAAATATTGTTTAGCTTCTGGGTACCCAATCATTTGGCTTTTCAGGGCCACATTATATTAAAAAGAACTGTCTTAGATCACACAATGAATATGAAAATAGTAACAAAAATGATGGACACAAAATGTGATGAGCACAAAAAAAGCTGGCATATAATTTTGTGACATACCACAGATGGGAGCTTCAGCTAGAGTCTAAGTTTCAACAGGTTAGAGACGAATATTCAAGGTCACACAGCTTTTCTCTTTGCCTTCACAGAGTCCTAAACTTGGCTTCAAGGCTGAGTGGATAAATGATCAGCTACTCCAGTTATATAGAACAGTCACCCATGGTCCCATGAGCAGCAGCCTGAGCGATGTGGTCCAGGTATGTGTTTGTTGGTCTCTTTACCTTTTTACTGTTGCTAGCAAGAATGTGGTGTAACTACATCTGTATGCATGTTGCTGTGAGCTCTACTCTCCATTTTGTTTCTAGCTGACCACTAATAGATTAATCCTCCTGGATTTCTTCTCTGTTTACCCTAAAAATTGTCAGAACTGGGCCCCAAGAGAAGCACACCAGTTGTTTGGAGAAGATGCATTTCCATAGCTGAAATCACAAGTCCTGGGGCATCCTCATACTGTTGCACTGTGGCAGATCCGTAGAAGGAAACACTACAGCAGAGGAAAGCAGTCTTTCTTACCATCTAATGCAGGTTTTTGAAGTTCAAGAAGGTTTTTCAGCCTTAGTCCTGAGTTCTGATATTATTATTAATGTCTTCTTATCTGTAGACAACTGATACTTTTTACTTCCTGGAAGGGGACTAAATCCATGGGCCCTTTTTCCTGAAGCCTAGATAGTTAGGTACTTTAAAAGCAGGGGCATATTATCATACAGATCACATGTCTCCAAGTCTTTGTTTCTAAATTGAATATGATTTCTAAACTTGATGTTTTACAGAGCTGAAAACAAAGTTATTTTGGTGGAACTAAATACGGCAGATATTAAATACAGCCCGAGAACTCTATGTCTGTTCCTAAGACTTGCTTGAACAGTCCTAAGGCATCACGCAAGGTCATAGTGAAACTTCTCACTGAGTTATAGACTTATTCATTGATTATATCACTAATTTATATAAACTGCTCCTTAATGCTTCCCATTTACCAGTTTCCAAGATAAATAATCCAATTATCGATTCATTAAGCCTCAAGATTTTTATTATATGTACAATTGCTGCCAATCTATTTTTTAAAAACAAACTTCATTCAACACTGGCTGTTTAGAAATGCTTTATAAAATTGGTTATTCATTCCTTCGAATGAGTTGAACTCATTGACTTCCCCGTCCCATTAAAGATACAAGCTAGATATTTCTCCAAAGTAGACTCACATCCATTTCCTTTTACTAACTGAAAACGTAAACATTGCCAATGAAATGGATAGTTAATGGATGATGCAGGAAAATTTGCTTTTGAGATCACCTACTGTACTCTATGTGTAGGCTCAATATGTACAACAAACATGATTTTGTCATTTTATGGTATAGATAAAGAAATTAAAAAAAAACAGAGACCTTCCAGGTCTCTAATTAATTATATTTTAAGAATTTCTTAAATTTAACATATATACTCTTTCATTTGACTGGAATGTTATTACTATTTTAACAGTTGTGATTGAATAGTACAAGAAGAAATTAGCATGTGTTTTATACAGTTAACAGTTTCCTGAGCTGGCCTTGGGCATGGTTGTGGAAGAGCTGGCCCCAACCCTCACCAGCACTTGGGAGAGCTGGTCCTGTTTCTTACCTTGACAGTGCAGGGGAGATGGCCCTTGTGCAATGGATACAGTAGAGCTGGTGGGCTGACCAACTCAACTAACACCCAGACTTAGATCTTGGACTTTAAGATGGCCCACTGTAGTGATATTTAATTTGTATTTTAATGGATAAAGCTTGCCTGATATCGGAGTAAAACAGCAGCCCTGGTCAGTCTTACAGACCAGGTAGTGGTGACACACACCTTGAATCTCAGTAGCCACACTAGTTTGCCACAGAAATCAGGCAGTAGCTGTGCATGCGTTTAATCCCAGCACTAGAGAGAAATAAAAGACAGAAAGAGACAACTCTTAGGCACTGGCTCATTCTGAGAATTCCTGGAAGCTGGATTGCCATTTCAGGTAGAGATAAGAGGCAGTGTCTGGCTGTTTTGCTTTTCTGACCTTCAGGTTGGACACCAAAATCTGTCTCCACAGCATGCAGAATAAGAGACTGTGTACAACTCTGGGTGTAGCATGAGCATATGTGACCTCAAAGCCTGTCTCACCATAACACACTGTTGTAGGATTCCCCTCGGCATTTTATAAATATGTTTTATTACCCTTTGTTATTTAAAAAGCTTTTTCAGCCAATGGCTTAGTAGAGTAAATCCAGGTGGGAAACAGATACAGAGATACAGAGAGAAAATAGGTGAAGTCAGAAAAGCACCATGTAGCTGCTGAAGAAGTAACATGCTGACAACAATAAGCCACAGCCTAGTAGCAATACACAGATTAATAGAAATGGGTTACTTTAAGATGTAAGAGCTAGCTAGAACAATGCCTCAGCTACTGGTCAAACAGTGTTGTAATTAATATAGTTTTTACATGATTATTTGGGTCTGAGTGGTCCTGAAATAAACAAGCAGTCTCCACCTACAACATACTTCCTCCAACAAGGCCACACTTAATCCAATAAGGAGAATCTTCCTAATAGTGTCATTCCCTATGAGACAGACATTCAAACACATGAGTCTATAGGGGTTATTTTAGTTAGAGCTTCTATTCCTATAATGAGACACCATGACAACAGCAACTCTTACAAAGGAAAATATTTAATTGAGGTGGTGGTTTACAGTTTCAAGGTTTACTCCATTTTTATCATGGCAAGGAGCATGGTCGCATGCTAGCAGATGTGGTTCTGGAGAGATATCTGAGATTCCTGTATCATGAAGGCATTAGAAAATTGACTGACAGTCACACTGAGGGAAGCTTGAGCAATAGACATCAAAGCCTGCCCCCAAAGTAATACACTTCCTCCAACAAGGCCATACCTACTGCAAAAAGTCATACTTCCTAATAGTGCCACTCCATATGAGATTATGTGGGGGTCAGTTACATTCAAACTATCTCAGGGGCCACACCTATGCAAACCAACACAATATATGCATATGTTCACATATATTTTCCCAAACACCATACACACAACTCTCTCAGTCTGTCTAGTTTAATGTGTATAGATGTTTTCACTGCTGACCATTTGGGATTTGGTAACCAATTAGTACAGTCTTCCCTGAAGATGACATTCCTCCCCCAACATTCCTTAGTTACCTGTAGTTCTTTGTGTAGGATTGGGGCTTCCCATGTTTCCTTCCTGTCCATGTTTGGATACACTTTTGATTTTTGTTTTGGGTTTAAACTCTGGTTTTCACCTTTATGATTTTCACTCAAGTTAGAAAAACAGCAACCATTTCCTAAAGCATTATGAAATTCTCTTCCATTCTCCTATTAAGACAGAACCTGGTACTCAGTAATTGTCTCTATCAGTATCATTCACCTTTGAACAACACAGGCAGCGGTCCCTCTCCCAACACAAAGGTTAACACAGTACCTGGACAATCACTGAGAAGATGAGTCTCATCTGCTCTATTTCAAAGAACAAGTGGTATATCACGCACAGCTTTATCTTGGTGGCTGCCCTTTCTGACAGCAGAGAAACAGGAAATTCTTCAAGCAAACAAAAATGGTTAAAGCTAGCTAGTCAGCTCAGAAAAGAATAATGAAAAGCTAATAACTATGTTACTTGTTTTTTAACTCTAAGTTGTTTTGATTTCTGTTGATATATAAGAATGTTACAATCCAGGCAGTGGTGGCACACATCTTTAATCCCAGCACTTGGGAGGCAGAGGCAGGTGGGTCTCTGTGAGTTAGAGACCAGCCAGGTCTACAAGAGCTAGGTTCAGGACAGGCTCCAAAGCTACAGCAAAATCCTGTCTCAGAAAGAAAGAAAGAAAGAGAGAAAGAAAGAAAGAAAGAAAGAAAGAAAGAAAGAAAGAAAGAAAGAAAGAAAGAAAGAAATAGAATGTTCCATCAGCAAACAGCCTAAATAGTTATCCACTGACTTCTCTCTGCATCCATTATCCCATTTGCCAAATAAATTGCCAACTCTTGTCTTCCATCTGAGATACTTACTACTTTGGATGACTGAAGATGGAGAAGTATAAGGATGTGCAAAGAGTACTTTTCTTCTCAACTGAGATATAAAAATACTGAAAACCTCCTGTTGAGAAAGCTCCCCAGGCTCACAATGCCCATCTAAATTATAATGTACTTACACTTCCATAGAGGAAGAAAGCACATCCTCTAGTATTTTCTTTTGTGTAAAATCAACATAATAATAATGGAGAGATAAATTTGGACAATAGCACTTGTGAAAAAATAATTCTGACCTTTTGAAAAAGGACAGCTTTAGAGATGGGGTGATTTGCAGAACTAGAGGTTCTGGGCAATTCAAAGAATGCATTCCTCCTAAGACTTCTCAAGACTCAAGAACAACACAAAGAAGACATGATAGAAAAGAGAAAATGCCTGTTGAAGCATCCCCCACCCTCCACATCAGCATTCTTCCCATACTTTCTTATTTCTAGGAAGCATTAATATATTTATATCTAATGCAAAATTTAAAATGTTAGATCAAAGAAAAATATCAAAATAGCATATAATGATTATAATTCAAGCCATAGTGATCAAAAGTGCTTTGTGCTTAATTAAAACCTCAAGCTTCAATGAGTCAGCTGATTTTGCAGTCACAAGAATGTGGTAGCATGGAAATCAGAAATATTACATTTTTCCTTGCTATGTTCATTCATATATTCTTTTTTCCATTTCCCCCATAGGAATACTATGATTTATTAGGTATTGATATGAGTTTTTAATGTGAAAAGCATGTGAAATATAAGTGGAGACTGCAGTTTAGTTTCCAGGCTGCCAAGTAATCAAACAAAAACGATATTAATTACAAGACTGTTTGGCAAATGACTAAGGTAGCTAAGTCATTTACTAGCTAGCTTTTACATCTTAAATTAACCCATTTCTATTAATCTATGTGCCACCACAAGGTAAGGTTCCAGAACCTTTCTCCTTCAGTAGCTACACGGCATCTCTCTGACTCCACTTTCTTTCTCCCTACATTCAATTTAGTTTTTCTGCGTAGCTCTATTCTGCCCTGCCATAGGCTAAAGCAGCTTCTTTATTAGCCAGTGGTAATAAAACAGATTCACAGCATAAAGAGTGGAATCCTACATCAAGGAAATATACTTTATCTAGCAAATGTAAAAGAGCTATCACTCCAAGTTAAGTAAATCAGCCATCACCCCAAACCAAACAAACTCTGCTGTGCATTGAGAAGATGTCTTCATAATATACAGCTCTGTATAAAATCACTCTATTGTCTGCTATTTCTGCTATGACAGGCTTCTGGAAGATGAGTTTTGTGGTATGTTATGCATAGAAACATAGAACTTGAATTTTTTTTACTGATCCTCATTAAAAAGAAAAAAAGAAAGCCCATCTGTGTCTGTTCACTGTGTCACCCATGAGTGTGGGTAGAATGCTACTCAACGAGAAAGCAACTCTGAGTTTTAGACAGAGTGTTTTGAGCAAACATCTTCTCTTCTAATTTTATTTTTATAACCTAACCTATCAAGTGATCCTTCCCACTTCACTTTATAAGTAAAACCTTTACCAAACTCTTATTTACATCCACAGAGATGTTTAGAGAGATACATGTCATTAAGAAGGACACTCAATGTGACACGATCTTTTCATCAAGTGTCTCTTTCAAACTTACTGCATAAGTTTGAAAAGCTTTAACCTGGAATACGGGATCCAGAACACTAGCTCATGTGGTTTTCTTATCATTTAATACTTATGACTTTCTTAGAATTGAAGAGATCTTTAAAAAAAATGTAAAGGACATTTTCATTTTTATAAAAAACGTCACCACCTGTCTATGAAAATTTATCCATGTAATCATGTCTATTGTTCTATTCTAAGTAAATATTTAAGTGCCACACCCACTCCGATATTTCTTTACATTTGTGTGTGCAAAAGCAATATTTCTAAAATGTGCAACATGACCTTTTCCATTTTTGACAATCTCGTAAGTGTTTACAAGCATTGGATCATACTGACCTCTCATTGCCCTCTCTCAACCTCTTCCATTCCAACTGATATTAACCTTTCTTGCCAATTAGATTGCCTCCCAATTTGATGTCTTTTTGTATATTCCTTTAAGTTTAATCAGGGTTGTTTGTATGAATATGAGTAGGGGTTTACATTATATACTGAAGAATGGGAAACTCACCAGTAGAAAGTGACTCCCACTCCCCCATCAGACATCAATTGTCTATACAGCTCTTCAGGGAGGGACTTCTGGAGTCATACCCTATCCAGTGTTGGTAACAGCAGCTTCTGTATATTAATGATGGAGGCTATCATGTCATATGTCATATGTAGAAGACAGAACTTCATAGCAGTGTTATCTTTTTCCCTTACCATATTTCTACCCTCTCTTCTAGGAAACACTTTGAGCCCTAGAATGTGTGATACAATGATTTGTGGTTCACTGAGTCCCCCATCATCCTTTTTAACAATGCATTTACTAGTTGTGTCTCCACATTAACCACGACCCACTCATGAAGACTGGGATCAACACTTGTTTGTGGGTATAAACATAAATTTTAGAAGACAGTTTGAAAGCATGCACACTTAGTAAAACAACAGTGTAAAAACTCCCATATAACTTAAGACCCCCCAGTCATAGGTTTTTATCCAGGTTTGCAGTACCAGAGATGTGTTTTATGGTGGAGTGAGGCCCTATCCAATCAGAAAGTAATTGGTTACACCACAAGCAGTCATACCATTATTTCAATAATTGGCATATTTTGCCTGTTGATACTGAATCATGCAAATGACCCTCAATTTCAAATTAGGGTAGTCTGAATACTTCAGGAGGAATTTTGAACCCCTTAGCATATATTGCAAGGTTCATCCTGATTCGATCCTGCTCCATTTTTTTTCTATTATAACTTTCTTGCCATCATTCCATATACACACACATTTCCCATGAAATTATCTTTTAAGCTTAAAAGACACACATTATTTGTGTTTATGAAACTTACAATGCAGGCATTTCTCTATGCTTGGGAAACCATTTCCCAGTCAACCTGTATAACTTATTTTAGTTAGAAGAATTAAAGATGTCATATGTCTATTCTGCCCTGTTTTAGAAGAATTCAATATTAATTGTACATCTGTACAAATTATATTTAACCTAGTATTGTTTGTATGTTACAAGTTCCATACATCAAAGTTGCCTTCTGTTCTACAAATGATTTGGTACACAGAGACTGACATAGTAAAAGTTTTCAGCTTTGCATGGTCTATTAGGAGCCAATTTCTGCCACTACTGGTGTGGTCAAACCGAGAAAAGAATTAGCATGTTAAACTTGTTTTTCACTGTTTCTTTTATAGTACTGTGGATGTACTGAATAAGACTATCTCTGCCTCACTTCTATTTCCATTAAGGGAAGTTTGACCTTCACTGGGTAAAAATCTTTGGAGAAATAACTTTATCTTCTGTCCTTTTCTATGATATAGTCAAATCTGGTTAGCCAATGTGGAGAAATGAATGCACTTGCCTTTCTTGGAGCCTTCTCTCTTCAGAGCTCCCTGGTTCCCCATTGTGTTACCTGCCATCCTATGAACATTATGGGGGAGATGTTTGCACTGTTAGGGACCCTTTCATTGTGCTCAGTTTAGTCAGTGGATGAGAGAGGTTGTTTACTATAAAGCAAAACATTAACTGTACCATTTGGCTGCAAATCTAAAGCTATATTTTTCTACAAACATTGGACACAATAAAATTGTATTTTGCTTTAACCTGTTCATTTTATTATGCTATATTATGCTTCCTTACTTCTCAATCTGGATAGAGAAAAGGACATTGTTAACTAAATCACCAAACTCTAACCATTCAGCTAATTACATAAAAAAATGTAAAATGCATTTTACAATATGGAGGATGTCCTTTACACTCAATTAATTTAAGTTATTATTTTGGATATAATTGATGTTTTTACTACATAATTTTTGCAGAATATACTAATGACACAATAATACACATCCAACAAATAATTGATATCATTGTAATGGTAAATAGCATTTTGAACTTGCTAAACCTCAATTGTGTGAACAAAATTTTAGGACAGTGGCTCTGATTAATTTTAACTTGAGTAATCTGCCCTTATGGAAGAGGTATACTCCATGAACAATGACCTTTTGGGCAACATAGTAATAGGTTCATTTCTTTCTAAAATCAGTACTTCTCCACCGGAACCTACATTTGAAGTTCTATTTACATTTACAACATCTTTAGCTTGTCCTTTGTTTATTTTTCCATTGCCCTAAACTTAAGACATATTTCTATCATCAATACCGTGTGCATTGAGCGGCCTGGGCAGTTATCACTTTTAAGCAGCCTTTCCTATAATCACCATCAGGAGCAGTAAACTCATAAAACGTGTCAAAATGATGGATGCCTCTCCCCAGTGACCTTTGATGCCTCCAGCATGCGGGCTGTGCGGAGACGAGGAATGAGGAATCGCATAGAAAGCAATCTGTAGCAAGAACATAAAGAGTCACCAATACCCGAGAAGCCTTTTTGTATATGAATAACAAAATAAAAAGAAAGCATATGAGGACTACATAGGTCATTTCTAAGTAAGCATCTCTCTGGTGCTCTTTGCAGACTCATTATCATCTGAGATTAGGGTACACAAAAGAAAGAACAGGAAGGCAGACATGAGTATTGCCACAGCTGTCTGCTCTGTGAAGGTCATCATACATCGCCTGCACTCAGCACAGTCACCCAAGTACTTAGAACTGTCCTACTATTTTTAACCATCCTCTGGATACTGAAGTAGAGATTAATTAAGCTGTTCTTCCAAGGTCACCAGTAGGTAAGTGTGATACACAGGAGTCAGTAACAGATAGCACTTTCTGAGGCTGGTATAAAGATTGAATTTGTAACATTTATAAAATCCTAAGAGATCATCTGGCCCATGATTTAAGAATGCTAAATGATAACTAATATCATTATTGCATAAACATATTTCTGAAGCGTCTGATTGAGGATACCTCAAATAACAGGACAGGTAGATATATCAGGAAATAGTTCAGAAATATTTACTCTGTGCCAGATACCAGTGGTACAATAACAAGCCATAAAAGATTCACATATGAATCTATACAATCTATGTCTGAACACAGTGCATGCATTAGGAATTCATTCAATGTTTGTATTATGTATTCATATTGTATGCAAACAAACCCAAGAACATTAGAACTATATGTTTTTTTGCCCACACAGGAATCTATAACGCTATATATAAAAAAAAAACTTTCCATTTCACCTATCTCTGGGAATTCCCAGAACACCCAGTGCGTGTTCACTCACGTTTTTGAGCTATTTGAATTAGCTTGCTGCTGACATCTTACTACATTGTTATCACTTACTCCACAAGTTTGACTAAACACCTATCTGAGCAGCTGATGCTACTATTTTTGGCTCACATTATGAAGTTTAATCTCCCAGGGATCTCATAATCTTATTTGAAAAGTCAAGGTTCTTTCTTAAGGGCCTTGGTCTTATTAACAAACAATTTAAGAACTGACTCAGGAAGTTTGAGGACAAATTTACTAGAATTAAATAAACCAAAACACATATATGAAGGGAAGGTGACATTTACATTTTGGTTGCCTGGAAAAGGACGATGGAGAAGATGAACAAAGAAATCTATGTCGTTTGAAACAAACATAGAGGTTTGGCAAGCAGCTACATGGCAAAAAGGCAGGAAGCTTCAGTGAAAAGCAAAATTAATAATAATAATAATAATGATAATAATAATAATAATAATAATAATAATAATAATAATGGACAAGAGATAAGAAAGTGTAGTGCTGCACGAAGAGCAAGGTTTCTGGGGGGAAAATACAGTAGCCCATTAAGGAGAAAATTTTATACCCCATATCTTTAGCATGATATGGTATTAGACGAATTTGTCTTTCTATGAGTTGCTCTCTTAGCCAGGTGACTGAGTGGCCTAATTGAATTAACTCTTATGTCTCAGGTTACTTGGACTGCTACCTCTGCACTGAGACCAGTAGGTTCCTTACTCTTGACCAAGAGGAAATAGCTTTCCTTACTGGACTCCCATGCTATTGTAGCAATAACTAAACAGTAGCTGGGACTGTAAGGAGATCACATTAACATGCTCTCAGGGAGCCAGATGCAGATGTCTCTTCTCTTCAGCTTTAGTTCTCATTTCTCATAAAGACAAGACATAACCTTGTGGGGGGCCTGAGAACTAGAGCCTTGACCCTGCTCCCTTACTTTTATTTACCCATCACTTTAGACCTTTTGGCCTTTGAGTATCCGAAACAAATAGAAAGCTTTTCTCTGAGCATGACCAAGTTTCATAGTAAATGTTCAATGAACAAATGGTCTATGCTTAAAGAAAAAAGCAGAAAACAAAAAATGGAGAAAAGCTTAGAGCAGGTAGAGCAACAGTCGGAAACGCTGTCCTCAAGTTCTTATAAAGTCTAGTTGCTGAGTGATGTGAAGAAAAGCATTGATTACCTACAGATTCATAGTAAAAAGATTGGTTTGAGTCATAAAAATGGGAATGTGGAGCTTCATTATGGGTTTACAGCCACTAAAGTGGTAGGAACATTTAGGGGGTTGTGAACTGTGGTTGTAATTATGGGTGTTGCCATCTTTGGAGACCAGCTACTGTAAATACTTCATGGATTATAATGACTTGTGGGTGACTTTTAGAGGCCCTCTTCAAAAGAAAGGAAGTAGAATGCTATCTTTTAAATGAATTTTAAAAAGATGAAAGAAATGTCTAATATTATGATAGCTGTATAATAGTGCAAAACATACCGTGTTTATCTGGTTGCTTCTAAGGTTTTCAGCTTTAAAAGAGTGCAGTCCCTGAATGTTGCTGCCTGAGTCTTCAACCATTCTGGGTGAAGTAAAATGATAACCCCCAAATTCCTTTCCTACCCTTCACAGTTTGAAGCATGAAATATAAACCTCTAAGATTCTCATATTACTTTATCAGCCCTCCCCTATTTGGCAACTAATAGTTTGTATTCTATATTTGTATCACCTCTCTCATTTAACTATAGGCTTTAGAGCAGAGGAGAAAAAAAGGAGAAATCTTCAGGATGACTCTTGCCTCTATGCCTACCCAATGGACCAGCTAAAATAAATCAGTCATTTATCAAAGTGGACATCTGGTACTTCAGGAGAGTGTGCAAACAGAGTATGTCACACAAGTGACAACAGAGCATCACATCGGGTTTACTTTATGCATTTTAAAATTGATGTTCCCTTTTCTTTTACCTTTGTTCTCTAGAAGAAAGTATCTGCTTTAAATTTGGATTGTCTTTAAGTACTATTGTTAACACTGTGGCTTGGAAGTGCCTGGGTTTGTAAGAACTACATGAAATAAGCAAAGAAAAAAACACGACTTTTGAAGTCCACGATGAAAGTTAATGGTAGAATTCTGTGGGGTGAGAAGTATAACATAAAAGTTTTGGAAATTAGGATCAATTTAGAACAGATATAAAGTTTATATAATATTTATAACCTCAGTAACTTAACATATAATTTGATCAAGATATTTAACTTCATGTTTTCTCTAGAATATTTAAATTAAATATAATGATCCCTCTCCATTGGTTTAATAGAAAGAAAATAAATCAGAAAAAGCTGAAAGGAACTTTTTCCCTCGCATAGCTTTCTAAATAAATTTAACACATGAACAACTCACTTGGGTCAATGATCCAAATCTCCCACACAGAACAGCATAGTTTCTGGAAATCCCATACCTAGGTACACCTGGGATACCAGTTAATTATATAAGCAGAGGATCACTCAAGTCAACTGAAGACACACACAGGTCAAATGTTACATTATCAAGAGACTCAAATATGAATTATTAAATTGAAGCTATATGCACATTTTAGCATTTCCTTGTAAGTGTGTTTATTAGAAATTTAAATAAATTTTGTGCAGTCATGGTTTTACTGCTGTAACATATATTACTTAAACTGTGAGTTTCTATGATTTCTAGCTGACTTATTTGCTGGAAAGATATTGTATGCTAATGCCACTAATTTATGTTAATATAGCACTGAAAATAAACAAAATTCGTATCTTTTTTGCTAGAGATGATGCTTTCTTATTTTTACTTTTGTGAAACATATTCTATGAAAAAATAAAGACAACCTTAATGTTCAAGTCAATCTCTGAAAATTACTGTTCAGTTACTCTATTAGGAAAGGCAACTTTCACGTAGGAATATTTGAAGACATAATGCAATCATGAACTTCTGATATTCTGATTTGGTTGTATTCAGATAAGAAAATTTGTACATCCCTATTATGGATTCTATGCTAAATTCTAGAAATACGAAGGTGAATATGATCAGAACTCTGCCCTCAAGCATCTCAAAGAACTAACAACATATAAAATACACATTACAACTGGAATTGTGATGTAATTTAGAATACATTTGTTTAAAACAACCATTAGATCCTAAAATGTTATAGGTGATGATAATTCTTGCAATATAAAGGATTCATGCATAATCAGTCAAACACAACTATGTTAGCTGAAGGGGAAATATAAACAGGGAATTTGAATATTGTTCTTTTGGAGTGTATTTTTTAAAGGGAAATAAAATCTAGTTTCTGGTTTTATTTTTTAAGGATAGTTACAACCCTCTGAGGAGTCAACGTGATCCAGTTGTAATGTCCATTTACAAAAGGTGAGCATTTGGCATATATATTATAGTTTAATATGATATTCCTGTGCTGACTTCTGTTCATATACTTCTATGGGCCCTTTGAAATGCTTGGTTCTTATGGTTACATGCCCACCGTGGTCTATGAAAATTGAGGGTTGTAAAATGTGTCACAAGACATAGTTTTCTGTCTTCTCAAGCCTCTCTAAGTCCTTTCCATTTAGTGTACCATCTATTGATTTAAAGTTTGGCTTAGAGCCGGGTGGTGGTGGCACATGCCTTCGATCTCAGTACTCCGTGAGGCAGAGGCAGGTGAGTCTCTGCGAGTTCCAGGCCAGTGTGGTATACAAGAGCTAGTTCCAGGCCTGGATCCAAAGCTACAGAGAAACCCTGTCTCAGAAAAAATAAAACAAAAACCAAAAAACCAAAAAACAAAAAACAAAACAAACAAAAACAAGTTTGACTGAGCTCAAAGAGTTCAGGCCAAGTAAAAAGTATTCCATTTCCTCTCCAACAACTTGGGGAATCAGGTTTTAGCAACTGTGGATGAGAACATTCCCACAGTGCAAACAGGCTCACAGCAAAAGCTAAAGACAATGGGAAAATACCCCCCTGATTTCAGCTGATAAAAGAACACAACAAAATAGAAACAAGCACTGTCCTACGATTTATGTTGCCGTGATAGGCACCACAACCATAAGCAACTTGGGAGGAATTGATTTATTTCAGATAAGTAACTAGACAAAATATTAACTCAACATATCAGTAGCCCTCCTGTATGCAAATGACAAATGTAATGAGAAAGAAATCAGGAAATCACACCTTTCAAAGTAGCTGCAAATATTATAAAATATCTTGGGGTAGCTCTGTCCAAGCAAGCAAAGACTTATAAGATAAAAACTTCACGTCTTTGAAGAAAGATATTGAAAAGGTATTAGAAGAAGGAACAATCTCCCACGCTCATGGATCAGTAGGATTAATACAGTAAAAAATGGCCACTTTGGAAAAGCAATCTACTGACTCAATGCAAATCCTCAATACAATTCTTACAGACCTTGAAAGAACAATAATCCACTTCATGTGGAAAGAAACAAAACAAAGAAACAAACAAAAAAGCTCAGGACCATAAAACAAATAATCCTGAACAATGAAATAACTGCTGGATATCCTACCATTCCTGATTTCAAGTTGCACTACAGAACAATCGTAATAAAAACTGCATGATACTGGCATAAAAATAGACATGTGGATCACTGGAATTGAACTGAAGACCTGGACGTAAGTTCACACATCTCTATACACCTGATTTTTGATAAGGAAGTGAGAAATTCACACTTGAACAAAGAAAGCATCTTCAACAAATGGTACTGTTCAAACTATACATATGCATGCAGAAAAATGTAAATGGATACATTCTTATTACCCTGCACGAACCTCAAGTCTATGTGGATCAAAGATTTCAATATAAAACCAGGTACACTGAACCCAATAGATGAGAAAGTGGTGAATAGTCTTAAGTTTGGTCTTTTCATGGTGTTCCAGATTTCCTGAATGTTTTGTATCAGGAATATTTTAGATTTAACATTTGCTTTGTTCAACATATACATTTCTTTAATGACTGAAATTCTTGTCCATCCCTTGTACTCCTTTGGCAAGACTTGCCTCTCTAGTTTCTTTGTGAAATTCTAGATTTTCATTTCCAGAGTTCCCTCATTTTGTATTTTCTTTATTGATTCTATTTCCTACTTCAGGTCTTGAACTATTTTATTTATTTCCTTGCGTTGCTCTTTGTGTGTGTGTGTGTGTGTGTGTGTGTGTGTGTGTGTGTGTGTGTGTGTTTTCCTGGATTTCTTTAAAGGATTTCTTTATTTACTCTTTAAGGAACCCTATTGTAGGAAGTTAAAGCCTACTAGACAAAGGGCAGCCAACCTGGAGTCTAGTGCTGTCAGAGGTACTGATAGTGCCCATTCAATAAGGGGCAACATGTGATGTCAATGGATCAAAACACCTGGGTGTTGGGAGGGTATATAAAAGTTTTTTCCCATTGTTAAATAAACAGGTCTGCTGTACACCTTCTACCTGACTCACTATGTCAGACAAGATATCGACACCATGCCTTCTCACCACCCCTCCCCAAGGAATACATTAGGGCCCAGTAACATCCTATCATCTTCATAAAGGCCTTTTTAAGATCTTTATCAGATGTTTTACCTATGTAGGAATATCCAGGGCCAGCTATGGTATGATTGTTGGAAGGAGAGAAGCTGCTTGTTGGTTCCCGGCCACTTAGCCCCAAAATAATCACACAGAAACTATATTATTTAAAACACTGCTTGGCCATTTACTTAAACATATTGCTAGCTAGTTCTTTCAACTAGAATTAACCCATCTCCATTATTTTATATTTTACCACAAGGCTTGTGGCCTACCAGCAAGGTTCCAGCATCTGTCTCAGGCAGGGCTACATGGCTTCTCTCTGACTCTGCCTCCTTTCTCCTAGCATTCAGTTTAGTTTTCCCCACCTAGCTCTATTCCCCTATAACTCTGCTGTAGGCCCAAAGCAGTTCCTTTATTAACCAATGATATTCAAGCATACTGAGGGGAATCCCACATCATAGGGATAGCTAGGCTCTCATGAAAACGTATTGCTCTGGCTGTTATTGATTGTACTTTTACCCTGGCACCTAGGTCTCTGGCATTGAGATGATTTTAGATCTAGGTGTTGTTTTCTCTATTTGTCTTTGTCAAATGGGTGCTTTATTCCTTGGTTTCTGCTTCCTCTCTGGAATTTTGGAGAGTGTGATGTTTGTATGTTGCCTGTTTTCTTTGCCTGTTTAAAAGCATATTAAGCACAGACTTCTGAACACCAAATAATACTCTATTGTCCACATGAACCACATTTTTATAAGAACTTAAAATAGTTCTTAAGTGAAGATACTCCTGGTCTCTACATCATATTGTTAGAGGCACAGTAAGGAATGAGACAGAATAATAAGGAGCAGTAAACTTACTGCATGGAATATACTGGTCGGAATACACTGGTCCAGTGACTTCAGGGACTGTAGAAAGCATGAGAGATCACTGTCTGCCAAATCCTGCTTAAGGTACAACATAGCACAGGAATTCCTGGGCAGCCAGTCTCCACCTACAAGGATGACATGAGGTAATTGGTCTGACAGCTACCCAAGTAAAGCTTTCCCCTAACATAACACTCTTACCCTTAAACTACCTCCAGAATAACAACCTTTCCATCAAAGTTCATCTCTAGTGTTTCACAGTCGAATACACAGGAGCTGCAGCGCTCTCAGCATTTACAAGCAAGTCTTCAGTCTTTTTCTAGACTGTAAGTTAGCCGCACAGGGGTTGTATTCAGAATGACTTAGGCATTCCTCCTTCCACCAACTAGAAGAACTCACCACTTCTCTCTTTCAGATTTAGTATTGTAGTAATATTTGAGAATGTTCAGCCCTTCATAACATACTATTGTTGCCACCAGCTGTTGGGCATAAGTTGTCTATAAAAAAGTTTAATAAATTCTTAATATTAGGGAGAAAAATTGAAGGCATCAGCATAGAATTAATGGATCTGACTCTTCCTCATTAACCATTTTGGTCCACAGTGATTACTTTCAATGCCCAGGTATAGAACCATATGTAACCAACCCTAATCCAGCAAACCAAAGACTAAAATAATACAGTTGGGGAACTGGGATGTGGCTCAATGGTAGAGTGCTTACCTAGAATGCACAAGGAAGGTCCTGGACTGACTATGTAATACCACAAAAATGTCTTAAGTAAAATAATTAAACGTTCACCTTTATTTTTGACAGAACACACTCCTATAAGTTTTAACTTGCAATTAGATATGTCAAATTATGGGGCATTTACTACATTACTCAACCACTGTATCAGGTAGTGTTATATTTAATGTACCGGCATGCAACTATTGCCTTGTTTATTTGTAGAATTCATTCTCATTGAAATTCCCAGAGGCATTCCAACACATTGAATATTGAAATGAAATCTTCAATACTCTCATTGTTCATGTAAGAGGCCAGAGAGGGAAGAAGTGCTTTGTTGGGTTTGGTTTGCCTTTATCAAAAGGTTTGTGTCTAAGGTATGTGGATAAATAAGATACCGGTTCTTCTGATCACTCTCATTGCTCCTCATGAGTGGCTGCAGTTGTAGTAGCACTTTTCACAAAATCCTTTCAGATTTAGACAGTAAAGAGCTAAATTCAACACTGATTAGCCAGGATTACTTCACAGTCCTATGACAATGGAGGTAAATAGACTTCAGCAGGTTTTGATCGTGTCTCCATGACCTGATCATTACCTGTACTGACACTGTTCTGATCTTTCTCTGATGATTACAGATATATTGCCAGCAGAAATTTAGCAAGTCTTGTTCATGTTATTTCTTTTTTTTTTTTTTTTTTTGGGGTTTCGAGACAGGGTTTCTCTGTGGTTTTGGAGCCTGTCCTGGAACTATCTCTTGTAGACCAGGCTGGTCTCAAACTCACAGAGATCCGCCTGCCTCTGCCTCCCGAGTGCTGGGATTAAAGGCGTGCGCCACCACCGCCCGGCCATGTTATTTCTTAAATCAAGTGAAAATTTTTACTATTCTTTTTCAAATGGACCAACGTATAAGATATTTCTACCCTCCCTTCAATCCCATAATTAGGAAATTAACTTATTTCAGTTAACATATATCTGGGTCCCAAAACCAAGCTCAATCAAGGGGAATGACGTGAAATGAATTAAATTAGATTAATCAACAGACTTTGCAGTGATAGGATTAAACATTAAGATGACCCAAGAAAGAGATAGGTGGAGTTGGTTTAGGGAAGCAGACCAATAGTGTTCAACTGAGAGAAAGAGGCCTCATCATTACCTGTCTTCACATCTGAAATCCATATCTGTATTCTTATTTCCCCAAGTCTTGTCTTATCCCCAAGAGGAAGTTGCCTGTAGGTACGTGTAATGGTTTGACATATCTTAGGATATATGCTAATTTCAGTTTCAACCTCATCTCAGATGTTAATTAAAGCATGTGTTAATCTCTTCAGAAATTCATTGCCAAAATCAGTCTGATAAAAGTTGATTCAAAATACCCTTCAGTTTACTAATGAAGGAAACAATATTTCAACATGATTATCCAATGATAGTCTATAGAGATGTTGAGGAGTGCGAGAATCCTAACTACAGGCATAAAGTCCTACTTCTCCTCAATCTGTGGAGTATATCTGGCAAAGGCAAGTTGGAGCCATGTCATGGCAGTGTCTGCACCAAGCTTCTGCTCAGACTAATTACTCTGTATTTTGCCTCCTTTGTCTATAAGAAGCACATGAGCATGTCTAAATTCTCAATCTTCATTTCTCTATTTAATTTTTTCCCAAATTTTGTAAGCCATGCTTTTGCATTTGCCCTAAATTGCATTTCTCCTTTTGTCTCTAAATTAACTCCAATACTAAAAACAATAAAGAGGTTTAGCAATATTATGACTTCTTTTCAATTATATTTTCTGCAGAGGCAAAGAGTATCCCACAGTGGAATCATGTTGCATGGACTTTATTTTCAACTAGAAGTTTCTAGCTATCTTTTTTTCTGGGTTATTTTTAATTTAGCACTGCCTTGACCAAATCATTTAGTTCTTTCGGTCTGGTAGTGCTGCATCAAGTTGTCTTTTTTTTTCTCCCTTTACTCTTTTTCTCTAGAATCTAGATTTCAAAGTTGTTCCAGATGATCCAACTATTGTTTGAGGATCACAGCAATCACGTTAAAGCATCATCTGTCTTATTTCTTCCAGAGCTGACAGTAGCCTCATCCTTCCTGCTCTCTACTCTTGTTTTCCTGTAATATATCCTCAGATTAACATAGCAGTTGAAGAATGTCGCAAAAGGACTTTTTTCCAAATTTCCACTCTATTGACTATGAATTAAGTACACTAGATTTAAAAAAAAACTTTAAGATTAGGGACATTTACCTAAACTTCTATTATCATTAAGATTCAAGAAAATGGAAGACTTTCATCTTACTGCATTTAGATCAACTGTCTGTCCCCTCTTTTCTTGGCCTTTTCCTCAACTCTTATTTGTTTTAACCTTTAGTGTTCTATGATTACATAATGATATGTTCAGGTGTAAGTATTTTTTATTTTCTTGAGTAGACTTTGAGCTTTTCAGTATTAATTTCTTGCTTTTTTCATTATTAAGAGTCTCTTTCCTGTTTGTTCCTATGCTTATTTATTATTGTTGTTGTTGTTGTTGTTGCTGTTCTTAAGCAGTGGTTGTGCCAAAATGTTTTCTGTGTCTTGTACTCAATTCCAAAAAGTGTCTTTATAATTCAAAAAGAATTCTTCAAGTGTTTCCTGTCCCTGTTTCTAGTTCTAGTGATGTTGAACCTCATCACGGTTCAACAACCGTTGTTAATTTATTTGCCATAGCTCCGTTATGATTAGAAAGTGTTTTCAGAGCTTCATGTACTGGAACCTTGGACCTCCGTGTGGTGGTATGGAGGCAAGGAAAGCTACAGTAGGTGAATAGGTGGGAGGTGCTTAGGTCTTGATGAGGGACTGTTCTTAGAATGATGGAGTCGAATATTACACAGCATGAACTGTTTCTTTCAAGAGAGAATTATGAATAATAAGCCAGACACCCCAGCTGTTTTTGGCTTCCTTTCCAGCACTCATTTGTTATTTGCCTTCTTCACAGGCTTCCAACACTGTTAGGCTATTTACTAGAAGTTTTTACCGGTGCTGGTCCAGTGCTATGTACTCTTAGATCTCCAGAAATGAGAGTTACATGCACACCCATCCCCTTTTAAAAAATAGCCTGGACTGGCTATTTCATTGTAGTAAGAACAAATAGACTAGTGCCAACTTTATAGTTTCCCTACAGCCCTTTAACGCATTATCTCTGTCTGTTCTGGATACATAAATATTATCTGTGGATACTGGACGTGTGCTAGGCATTTTATCTTCCTTAATTTTTTTTTCTTTTCAACTTACAAAAGAGGCCTTGTCTGCTGCTTGTTTTCTGTGACCATTATCTTTATTGCAGATGCCTACTGATCCTTGTTTGCCTTTTTGCATTTAGGAGACAGTAGACTACTGTGTGTCATAAGTGGAAAGGCAGAGACATTTTTCACTTTACCAATTGTACTTGGAAGGCCTGAAAAGGAAACTGACAGTGTGCTTCCAGGCTATTAATGAACAGTGGGCAAAAGTTTTCACGTGTCCCAGAGTATCTGTCCTAGGTCCCTTAAACAGATTACCATGAAGAAGAATCCTGTACTTAAATACTGTTCGGAATAAGTGCTTGTCAGTGAAATGTTTTGCCCAAGGGGAGGTAGAATATTAGTCTGGAAATTACAAAAGCATTGCACAAGATATACAAGATGTGTCCAAGTGAAGAAAAGCTCTGAGGTCCCATCATCTGCCTCCTTTCATACAACAATCCCTT